>NW_027107159.1:1395215-1404444 GCF_000696795.3 Halyomorpha halys | reverse complement strand
CTATCCAGTAACTGTTATATATTAGTAGGACGTTTAGGCTATCCAGTAACTGTTATATATTAGTAGGACGTTTAGGCTATCCAGTAACTGTTATAATAGCCCGAATCAATTTATTTTTAAATCTTCCAATACTGATAAATATGTACCAAATTAATTAACCGACATTAAAACAATATATTTGGAGCCCCAAAGCTCAACTCTGTAAGTCCAAATAGGCCTTATCGTAGTAATATAAATGAGAATTTTGTGATTAGTTGGAAGTTATTAGTAAACCGTTTGACTAGTAAGTGTTGTAGCAGTCGAAATCAAGCAGAAATTTCCTGTCTTTTCAATCTTGTTTGAGAATTCCAAGTCAGTCATTTGTACAGGCGTAGTCCTAAGTAACGGATCTGTTCTACGGGAATAAAGGGAGTATTATTAAAGGATACACCAAGTTTACGACGAGGGGTAAATATCATTAGGTGGACATTATTGGCATTTATTTTAATCCACCAGTTTTGACATCATTCGAAAGAATTAAATCGATGTTATGCTAAATTTGATGATTTTATAGCAGAGTACGTTGGTAAAATGATAAATTTAATCTCTTCTTAGTCGATCTGATTACAATCTGAGTCGATATTGGTGAAGAAATGAAAAAATAAATAAAACGATAGTAAAAAAGTTGTTTCTTAAACGAGCGAAGTCCACTCATTGTAGCGTTGAAACTGCGCTGATAGAACCGGTTCTATACTGCTTCACTTCCTCCTAAGTAAATTCCCTCACCACGTTTATGAAATCCCATCCACTGTCGCCAGGATCGCAAACATGTTCAAATAATATCGACTTTGTAAACTTTAATTCGATTAGACATTTGATACGAAAATTATATTTCTGAAGGTGCCCTACGGTGTGGATAAAAAATATGTACGTATCTATTTATACTTCCCGAAAACCTACACGTTCTTCTAAGACAGAAGTTGACTGAGTGCCACGGCATCCTAGGTTGCCACTAGCATATACCAGGAGTGCGGCAAATGAATACTGCATTCTCAAATATCACAAAGAAATATTAAAATTAAAATGTGAAATATTTCATTTCAGCAAACGACTAACTTAGAATCCACACACAAGACGGGTCGATTCCGGCTATTACAACACTTACTAAACTTCCAATCCATTACAAAAGATTGATCTACATGACTATAATACAGGCTTATCAGGACATACGGAGTTAAGCTATAGGGCTCCACTAAACCCCTCTAAATTCCTCTCGTATCCAATCCTTACGATCCAAAATCCTTCGTAAAATTCTCAATGCTACTTACATTGTCTCAAATAAAATCATCCATGAAGACCTTAATGTTCCACATTTAACCGATATAGCCCAAACCAGATATCAATCCTTCCAATATACTCCCAATTCTACTAGTTTCTAGCCAGGCTACTTCACAGACCCCCGAGGTGCCTGAAAAGAAGGCCTCGAGACCTTCTAATGAAGAAATGTTATTAGAGTGCTGCCAATGGATAGTTTCTCTATATACCTGTATCATACCATTATAATCCATCAAATTTACTAGATGCATTGTTATGTAAATATAGGTGTCAGTATTAATAAATAAATCATTTACTTATTTATTGATCGTAATACTTTCTTTTACTATATATTCCATAAATAATACTAATAATAATACTTTATTTATTCTGGGACGAGTCCCTTTAGAATAATACACAGAAATCGACGGATGAGGGCTGAGGAGCTTCAGAGTTATTTAAACAAAAAATACAAAGAAATATAAATAGTCATTATAGAAAATTATTATAAGTTACTTTCTCATTTTAATCAGTTGAGCAAAAAAAAATTAATAAATAAAAAGAAAAAAGAAAACGATGTAAGAATAATATAATAGTTTATATATGTATTTACAATTATATTGATTTACAATTTTATGGATAAGAATGTAAAGGTAGGGAGGGTATTGGAGCGACGGATGTTGGAAGGGATGGAGTTCTGTAAGGATGAGGCTCGGATAATGAACGATCTATCAAAAGCAGCGTTTTTTTTTTTTTTGTTTTTTTTTCCCGATCCCTCTAAAACAGAAAAGACAATTAATTAGTGTATGGTTTATTATGTGAAAAAGGAATCAATCGTATTGGGTATTACCTTTTACTACCTTTGGTATTTTAAGGTTACCTGTAATGTTTATTTATTAGTTGTGAAATGTCCATTATAAATGGTCCTATTATTAAGAAAAAATCTGGTGGTGAGGAGCCTCCTCATGTTGATTTGAAAGCAGCGGTTCGGTGGGCCCTTTTGTATAAATCTGGAGACTGGGAACGGGTAATGCGGGAGCGATTAGAGGATTTGAATTGAAGGAGCTTAACCTTTGAGCTTGGATTTCCTTTAAAAATTTCCTAATATTTTAAACATTAATTCTTTTCTTAATATATTCACTTGCCATTATACTGTTTGAATTCGGTTTTAAATTTAAATTTCTCGAATGAGAAGATCAGTCAAGAGCTCATTTGAACTCATTCCATTAACCGGATGGATATAAATGTCATTCGTCATGAAACGTAGCGTATATAATAGCTTGTATTAGAGGTTGAACCGCGATTGGGATTGCACTAAGGGCATTAGGGTTACTGAAAGTGTTAAGGGTGGTAAACATGGAAATCCCTCAAGTTCAGATATAATGCCGCGGTGGAGGGAAACCTCCCAACACCTCAATAGCCGTGACACATCCGTCCTAATGCAACTTTTCAAAAGAAGTATTTCAAACTCCTCTCTGTATGTATTTATATCAGTTGGTATTTGAGGATAAAAGGGGACCTTTCGTTCCGAATCGAAAGTCATGTTTTAATTTAATTAATATTTTCATTATAAAATAAACTCTATTTATTAATTTCAATTGTGGCGTTTTATCACAAAAGCAGCCAAAAGCATTTTCAAATTTTTAATTTATGTATTATCAAATTTGGTACAAGATTATCAGGACATAAGAGAATTAAAAAAAAATATTCAAATTACATTAAAAATGTTATCGGAAAAATACTTAATGATAATATACTACCCAAAACTTTAATTAATTATTATTAACATAATTATTAAAACTACTAAAAATATAAATAAACTATAATAAAAAATAGCCGATTTTATAAAAATTTGGCTGGTTATATAGCAACGCATCAATTGGTGATGAATAGGGATGAGTTTTTGGGAGAAGGGAAAAAGAATATGTAATATAAAAAAAGGGAAATTTAACTTAAAAATTCCAAAAATAAATAAAATACCGTAAATGAAAATTAAAAAGAAACTTGAAAATCTGTGCAGTTACAACACTGACAAGGATTCTTATTAAGCAGCGATTACACAAGAATGTTAAGAGCAATGAATCAAAAAAATCTGGCGGCTCAAAAATAATAATATAATTCAAAAGTAAATTAACATAGAATATTTTATATCCAATAGTTAATATCCATGTTATTACCACTTCAATTCCAAACATTTGATATACAATTTGGACTGAATCTAGAATAACATGATAAAGAAATGTAAAAAATTTATAAGGGGCCCACAAAGTGGATCACAAAGTTAAAAACATCAGAACCGGGGCTGGTGGTAATCTTTACTGCGAAGTTTATCTTAAGTTTACTCCCTCTCCACCACCCTATGATCATCATTTGTTTATTTCATGTTTTTATTTCATCTGCAACAGTAATAGAGAACTTCCAAGTTTCAATTTTTTTTTTTTAGTGCAGGACCTCTATGTTCGCAGGTCACAGCTTCCTAAGGCCGTCCGAGACAAATGTGGCTCATGATATTTATGAATTTCTTACACAAAATTCTATAATAATATACATTTTTCAAGGAAATATTTCAGTTCCAAAATAATCAATGTCACAATAGAGACATTATTTAACTTTTTCATATTAGAATTTTGATCCGCTACCTTGGCATACATCTGGACAAACGACTAACATGGAATCCTCACACAAGACTGAAAAGACAAAAAACAGAACGTCACTTTTGCCTATAACATCACTTACTAGACAAACGGTTTAAACTTCCAATCCATTACAAAACACTGATATAAATTACTATAATAAGGCATATAGGTACATACAGAGTTGAATTTTGGGGATCCACTTCGGACTCCTCTCGTACCAAACCTTACAATCCAAAATCCTCATTTATATTTCACAAATAAAGCCATCTATAAAGATGTTTCACATGTAACCGAACCAGCTATCATTCCGCCATTATAAACTTCCTAACCATCCAAAACCACTTGTTTCTAATTTTGCTTTCCCTTCCTGACAATCCTCCGATGCGCCTGAAAAGAAGATGGCCTTGAAACTTTTTAATGCATAAATGTTATTAGAGAGCTACCTAAAGTTAGTTTCTCCAGATGCCTGTATCATAAAATTATAATCGTACATCAAATATACTAGATGTATTATGATGTAGATACAGTTGCAAATGTCAATAAATAAATAACAAAAAAAAATATAGTTTTTTTTTTTCAAATGAAGCTACAACCTAGTGGAGGCTAAGTGGGAGTTTTTTTGCCAGAGATGTTGAGCATATTGGATAAACAAGCCGTTGTCACCGGGCAACTATAATTACTCGTATATAAAAAATAAGGCTTTAGGGTTAGTTCTTTTTAAAGCCGTATAGCACAAAAAAGTAGCAGCACGCTCCCAATTTCTAAGTACCACCCCATACCAACCTTCGCTTAAGCCGTCCGATATGATCGATATTCCCAATTTATATCGATAGTACACAGTTGGCATACTACCATACCGATACACCGCTCAGCCAGGAAGAGCGACACCCAAAACCGGTACAAGAAGTCACAAAAAAGGTTCCTGATAAAAAAGCAGCGGCTACAGAGGCTGAAGCATCCGGCCTCACAGGAACCATATTCGATTTCAACGCTCCTCTCTTCTTATAGGCACTGACCGTCTCCAAGGATGACGTCGGTCGGCCGGCGGTGGTCCTTCGGTATTCGATCCATCAAGAATCGAGGAGAAGTCTTTTTGTTTGACTTTTGTCATTGTATCATATTATTAAATTTAATCTAGCTTAACTTTAATCATTTATTGTTCCTAAAAATGTAGACCTATACGGTCATGCGGAAAGTTGATTTCGTGCGTTTCAATCACTTAACAATATACTTTGCGAACGCTTCAAACTTCCATCTATTAGCAATAAACTTATACATACCCATCTTCCGACCTATTATGACCTAACAGAACTTGATGGCTCCACGAACCATCACGTCGTTCCCGAATCAAATCCTTGCATGATGAATGCTCACGTAATGCTAATAATATATATATAATACAAAGTGCACCATAAATAAGTGGTCATATTCTAGGAGCTGATACTACACCTTAAAAGGACCAAAAAAGTCCTCTAACGTAGAATAAATCTACTTTAAAGCTTTCTTTAAAAAATGTGAGAGTTACTAAATTAAATATGTGAAAATTTCCTATAGTTTAATGATTTATTTGAATTTATCGAGAAAATCACGGATAACAGTTAAAACAAAAAATTGTATTTTTATACCGTTGAGAATCGGACTGTGTCATATGGACATTTTTTGGTCCTCTTAATGTATAGTATCTGCTCCCACAATATGACCACTCATCTATGGGACATCCTGCATGTCACAAATAAAATTATCTATAACAATCTTAACATTTTATATGACCCAAATAAATCAGAAATGGATACCCCTCTTTATTTGTAAACACCAAGCCCAAAAGTTTCTAAACTATCATCCCACTTTATTTCCCATAACACTCCGAGACGTCCCTTAATAAAATACATAAAACGGAAGTGGTATCTGTAGAAAATTTACTTATTGTATTTTTGTTGCTGTTCTAAATCTAATTAAATAATTTTTACTTAAATGAATTATTTACGACTGATTTAAAATTAAAATTATTTAACTATTTATTATTAAGTATTCTCTTGACGTTTTGATATGTTTCAGAAATTATTGGATTACTGCAAAAATAATTCAACATTAAGAAATAATAAATTATTTCTAATATGATATATTATAATGTTTTATGATGGGAACAGATGTAGTCATATCATATTAGAATACGTACACATTAGCTGAAACATAAAACGTATATCACAAATCCAAGTAAAAAAAAAATAGTTTTTGAATATATATATTTTTTTCTGTATTATATAAAAATTATTTACGTATAATATATATGTATGTATGCACTTGAACCAACTTTTTTTTTAACAAGTCTCTTTTTTCATATTTCTATTCTGAACACAATCGTCTTCCATTCAATGACAGCATAGCATTATTAAACGGCCATAAACTAAAAATATTTTTCTGTTTGAAAGAGGGCTCCTCGATTTCAGCTTTTTTTTCTTTCTCCGTTGTAATTTTTTAGTAATGCTTTTGAAAAAAATTCAATCCCAAATGAAGATCAATATACAATTGTTACAATAAACTTAAACTATATTAAGATATTTCTTAAGTTCATATTTATTTTGCACAATCTAAAAGTTCATTAAAGTTAATAAAAGATAACTTTACGGCATTTCTTGTAGAGATTCGTCCTTAGTCAACAGTCCTTGGACGAACAAAATTTAATATAAATTTCGTCACCCGCTAATTTTTTATTTTACTAGATTTCATTGATTTCATGTCTAGAAATATTCGGATATTTTAAAAAAAATACTTGAAAATCAAATTAAACTTGGTTTTGATAAATGTTAATGAAGACAAGCAATATCTTCCTTTTCCCATTATCAAAAATAATTTTTAAAAAAATTCCTTGCTTTAAAAAATATGGCTTCAAGTCCTTTAGCTTAGCCACTTCCCGAACAAAGGACTTCATTTCCGATTAGAGTAAGAATCCTAGAATTTTTGTAGGAACTATTATTTTAGTTTTCAGCTTATCTACTTTACATTTTTTGAGTTAGTGGCAAAAAATAAATTTCAATATCGTTTTGATTATTATTCAAATTAATATCACCTCTTAAATTTCATTCATCAATATTATTCTTCAGGTATAAATTTTATTTTTTAAATATAGAACTTTCAACATCATATTGACAACATTAAACAATTAGAAAAAAATTACATTTTTATTCTTTCTTACATATTAATATATATAAATGCAATAAACGCCAAAATTGATATATTGATAACACTAATTATTATCTTTGTTGATATTAAAGATATATGGTTATAGATAAAAAAAAAATTATTTAGCGTATGTACTAGCGTAATATATGTACCTCTTTTTTATTGATTGAATAATATAATAAATATTCATGTTAAAATTAGCTACATAATCTCAATAATACGCCAATGGTCTGGAAATATCGAGTAACTTTAATGCCTTTATGATATTTTTAATTTATTATTATTTTATTAACACTATTTATTTATTTTCTTTTACATAGTATAACTTTATTTAAAATGTACAACTTAATTTATTCTTATATAAACTGTTGTCCACTAACCTCTATACTGGTGCTGGAAGAGCGAAGAGAAGACCCACAACAACACTGCACAAGTGGTGGCCTAGCTGACTGCTGGTCACTGCACCCCCACCACTATAGTTCAATATCGATTGTTACAGATCGATCTGTTTGTCTTCTGTATTCTCATTGGCTGGGATCCGCCATCTTCTGCAGTATCGTTATCTATTCTGGATACATGATATATAGTGACGTAACGCTCCTGGCAAGGGCGTTGTCTTGAAACAAATCAACAAACCAGAGTATTTGAGTTGAGAATTTCTGTTAGTACAATAGTAATAAAATACAAAATATACAAGAAAAAACAA
Source organism: Halyomorpha halys (assembly GCF_000696795.3). NCBI lineage: Eukaryota > Metazoa > Arthropoda > Insecta > Hemiptera > Pentatomidae > Halyomorpha > Halyomorpha halys. The sequence continues at coordinate 1,396,629 of NW_027107159.1, read as the reverse complement.
TTAAATGATTTATTTATTGTATGAGGAGAAGCTGGTCGGAGATGTGGTCAGCAAAGATACACAAATAAACAAAGCTTATTTAATTGTGCCGATGTTTCGACCTGAATTTCAGGTTTTTATCCTGGCTGAAAAAACAAAACGAGATAACAACCTTAGTTTATTTGTATTTATTTACCTCAACAATTTTATATTTCATATTCTATTAGTGTCAATCAACTACTGTCTTCTTAATTTATTGTAATATATATTTTCAATTTTTTTTGTTTCTCTTCATTAAAGTCATCTCGTTTTGTTTCTTTGAGTCCTGATGAACGCCTGAAATTTAGGTCGAAACGTCGGCACAAATAAATATGTTTTGTTTACTATTAACATCTCTTTATTTATTGTAGCTTGTTTTTCTAATATTTCTTCCGCTAAAATGAGAAGCGTAAATATAACTCCCGCCAACAATTCTAGAAGACCCTTAACATATTCAATTTCAGGTGCTATGGAAATACTACCTCGCTATTTAAATAAATGAAAAACTTTACGAGAAAGAATTAAGAAAAAATGATGCTTCAAAAAATATAAAGTATATCGATAGCTTAGTTCACAATAGTGCTCAATACAATTCCAGTAACTTTACAAACAGTACAATTAAAGGTAATCTGTTTTAGGAAAATAATTAAAAAGTTGTAATGTTCTCAAAAGCGAGGACCTTTAATTGTATTGTTTGTAAAGTTAGGGGAAATGTGATTAGCACCACTGAGAATTAAATTATCAACATATTTTAAAAATAATTAATTGAAAACATGAGTGGATTAATAGTGTTTTGTTATAGACAACAAGGTCGGTGTGAAAATGACACATAAAATGATCAACATTAGTGAAATTTAATTACATTTTTGACTCTCAGTACGTGTGGAGGCTACAACTTATAAGCTAGATCAGTACAATATGAATTGTTCCCCAGTGATAAAACTAATAATTCAATCAACAATACTAAAATGAAAATAAAGTAAAAAATAAAATAACAATTATTAAAAAAATAAAAGGTCTTTGAAGTGAATAATGATGCTGCAAATTTACAATAAGTGAATTAATATAATAATGAGAATAATACAAGAATACTATAAAAATAAGGTTCTAGTAATAGGTAAATAAATAATATTCATAACTAAGCACACACACATATATAGCTGATATTTTTTATTATTTCAAAACTTTATTTATTGATAGATATTAGAATTTGCCCCAAAGTTGTTGGGCAATAGGTGATAACTGATCACATACTAAAATAAGAATAAAAATAAATAAATGAATGAAAAAAAAAGTACATAAAAGGAGATAAAATCTCTCTAAATATAAACAAACAGAAGAATAAAGAAAATAAACATAATCAAACTATGTACATGAAAAAATAAAATAATATTAA
>NW_027107159.1:1393316-1394272 GCF_000696795.3 Halyomorpha halys | reverse complement strand
TAAATAATATTTATAATAAAAAATAAATAAATAAAATAATAGCTGATATTAATCGTAATGTAATGAATAACTATGTGTTATTTTAACCTCATTCTATTTGATACTCATTGGATTCAAATGAAGAAAAACTTTTGAAACGTTTTATTTTATACTTCCAGTTCTAATTTGTTTAATTAGATCCGGTTTCTGCCTTTTGCTGCAGTTTCTAGAACACTATACAACTTCAAAGTTTCTTCTTAGATTTGTTAAGTCGTGCTAAAGTTATATATTTAAGTATATATGTTATATACCGCTATAATCTAAATATATATTAGCAATTGATTCAATTATTAATCTAATGTGTAAATAACTAAATAAATTAATTGCTTAATAAATAAATTGGTATCCAGGCTGCCTCAACACTCTTTATTATTTAATTAAGAGTCCAACGTTTCGGCCAATTCGGCCATCCTCAAGGACATCTTAAATATAAATTTACACCTCACATCAAATTGATAAGATAGTTTATCTAAATTAAAAGTTTCAGAAATTAATGAAATTGTGACAAAATAGAGTGTTTTGACTGTTAATTAATGACCTGGGTAGCCTGTAATTAAGTTTTTAAATAATTGGATGTGAGGTGTAAATTTATATTTAAGATTGTTCTTGAGGATGGCCAAAACGTTGGACTCTTAATCAAATAATAAAGAGTGTTGAGACTTAAAAGGGATACCAATTGATTTATTTAACAATAAATACCAGTCTCAAGAATTTTGAAATATTATAAATAAATATATTAATTTACATAAAACTTACAATTGTATTCAATTAATCTACCTACATCATTAAATCTAGTAATTGGGAAGCATTGCCGGGTCTGCTAGTAGCTTAAAAACACAATTTCCCCAAAATATCGGTTGGATGTGGAATTTATATGGATCGGTTGGAATAGATATGGAAGTCTGTATGTGGGTTCA
>NW_027107159.1:1321574-1392366 GCF_000696795.3 Halyomorpha halys | reverse complement strand
TATCGTTATTTAAAATTCTTATATTTTATGCCAATCGTAGGCTACAATTATATTGGTTCCGACCAGATCTGATGATATCTGACTGTAAAAACTGACGGAAGACAGCGCTGAGGGCAACAGTTCCCATATTATGCAACCAGCGTTTCATTTTCATCCTTGAAAAAAACACATATACAATGTAAAATGTCTTATTATATCAAGAAAAAAAGAATATGAATAATTTAAAAAAAATTATTTTTCATATATAAAATGTAAAATTTTACAAAGGTTATAGTAAATTAATATGTAGGTAATTCTAAAATATAATGTACATTCTCCTGTTTAAATTTTCCTCATTCATTTAATGGACGGATATTATTTAATTTATAAAGAGGTTTCCTAATATTGTAGTTTTTTTTTTAATTTTTATGTCCTAATTTACCAGTATTTATTAAACTCCACTGGAAAACCATGTACCTTACGGGATTTATCAATAAATCTATGTCAATTTTTCCTGTTGTACTCACAAGTGTTATTGTTATTGGTACAAGTGTTATTGTGGTTGGTATACAATAACAATAACACAATATTGTTATTGGTATCTGGTGGAGTGAACTAGTCCGGCAAGTGGGCCTAGTGGTAATGATTTTTATGGGACCACCAAAAAATAAATATTAAATGCCCCAGATGGAAATCGAACCCACAACGTTCCAAACCGGGCGCTCTAGGCCCTACGGCCAAACCCGCACGGCCGTTACGTCCTTATTCACAAGTGATGCACAGTGGAGGAAGCAAGGGAACTAGAAGAGCGAAAGTTAGATAATTAACATAAATTTATACCAATTTTTACTTAAATTTAAAGTTAACAAGTATAGGGTAGCAGGATGCGAGAATAGACCAGCAGGCAGCATAGTTTATCTGGGTGTCACCCTTGATAGGCACCTGACACTAGCTCGCCACTGTAATAAGAAGATCAAGTAGGTCAGGACCAAGTCTTACAGGCTTAATTACCAGCTAACTTCTCTTAATCTTTCTCAACATAAATTAATGATTAATGATCCCTACTCTACGGAGCACCTATGCTGATGAACTTAGCACCTACAAAAGTTAAGAAGCTCGAAAAGTTTCAGAGCAGTATGCTCAGACTCCTGAGACATACTTTACTTCAAAAAACAAAGATCTATGCATACGATACCCGAACTACAAACTGTGACAGAATTTATTTTAGGCCTATCAATTTTTTTTATAGCCTTCAGTACTGTGCGAACCCTATAAGTGGTAGACGCACACAAACGTTCATTATTTATAATATAGATATTTTTACGATAGCTACTATTACAGAGTTAGGAAACTTACAAACCCATCTTCTTATTGAGACATTGTTTACTGAAATAATTCCGGTAATTAAACTCCCGATTATTACAATTAATTAATTGATGGAACCATTTACTACTACTAGCCTAAGGCTTCCTGGACCTGTTGTAGGAACACCTTCCTGGCTTCTTGTTGCGAAGCTGTTGAAGGTAGTTCGTGGCCGCGGCCATCGTTCGAGAACGGATTTCACTAATCAGATAATATCTTTTGGGGTAACAATAGATTAATTATGATATTGTACTTTTCAATTTAGTTGACATCTTGATCGTGACCTTAAATCTTAGTGAACATGTAAGTAACGAGATGACTTGTATAGTAAACAAGTCGAAACATGAATGAGGGAAAAGTGTAAATGAATGTTCATTCGGTATTGACTTAAACAAGGTTTTGGCAACCAGTTTCCTAATGAATAATTTAAAATTTTCGAATCGACACACTCAAAGTGACGAAAATATAATGATAATATTGACCAAACAACATCCACATTTTTATCTTGATACAAAATTATATATTAAATTGAGAAAAGAGCAATGATTTAGTTTTTTTAATGGAGAGAAATATTAATTGGTGATAATATATACTTTAATATATTTTGTAAACCTAAATTTTGTCGCTGAAATTTTGTAACTCTAATTAATATGTATTTTGTAGTTCAGATTGTATTATTTTTTCAATATAGTGCAATAAGAATGAATATAAATAAATATTATGCTTCCTTTTTTTCCTAACTCTCCTGGCTTTAAGTTTTCAAATCGCCGTCCATTTCGAAGTTTTTCAATTAATGGAAATATTAATTGTTGTAGTTCGATAGGGCTCCAGGACGTCGAACCCAACGCTCATGTTTCATATTTTATTTTCCAAGATGTTTGGATATATCCCTCGATACTTCAATTGTTAAATATATAATAGTAAATACTTTTATTTAATTTTAATTATTATTATTTCAATCCCAACATTCTGATCTCTTAAAATTTGAGATAATTAATTATTTTAATGAGATGTTTAAATGTGTCTAGATTTAGGGTTTAAATCTTGTTTAACAGGTTATTCCTTTTTAAAAAAATTTATGTCACGAATCTTTTTTTCATCATTATTCAGTGCCACTGATACACCTGGTCCTATTTCTAATCTGCTTAATTCCATGATATACAAATGGCATTTCTGAAAGATGTGGCTGACAGCAGAGATTGGCAAAAATTAGCTTTAGTTGAAACTAATACACATTATTGCCATGGATACGATCCATATTCATGAATGAACCATTGAAAAATAAATATCGTATCCATTTCAATTTTAACTATTAGTTTCAACCATAGCTGATTTTTGCCCAATTCTGGCTGACAGTAAATGTACTATTATAATATTGACATTTTGGCGGTGGTTGCTTATTGATCAGGTATGAATGAGTTGTATTTGTATGTTCTATTATCAATCTAGCTATTGCGACTTCCTCCCAGCGAAAAAAAAAAATATTAAAAAAAAACCTTTAAAACTATGGGTTTGAGTCCTGGAACCGGAGCATTATTTTCAATATTAGTGTCATATATCTAAATTACAATTGAAGGAAAAATTTAAAGCTCTTAATTATGAACGTTTGGACATTAGTAACCGAATCAATAAGGCTTGAATATTTCATTTATATTGATTAAACTAATTTAATTTAATCATACGAATACTATATGGCCTGGAGTTACAAAAAAGAAAACACCTTATTTCATAGGATAGCATTTTAAAATCTTGCCAGGTAGATTTTACCCAGCGTCGCTCTCCGTTTGGTTCGGAGACTGTTCTATTTGAGACTATTGGTCTTTTGGATATTACTCTGCCTCACTTTCCTGACAAATTGTGCTTTATAATAGTTCTTTTCTCTCTTTAAAAAAATAATAAAAATAAAAATAGTTTTCCAGACATTCCTTTTCCGGGAAAATTCCCGAAGCGGCTTCCTCGATACAGAAGTTTGATCTGAGTGTCCAAATTTCTGTCAGGGTTTTGATCTTTTAGTAGTCTGTTTAATGAGAGTTTTTTTTCGTATTAATATACAATATATCGGCAAATATAGATATAGATATAATTACAGGCATAGTTCTTTTTATTTTAGAATTGTAATATATTCATATAGAATTTTACAATCTATTTTTTTAGAATTATAAATTACTAAGGAAAGGCGTTGTGCTATATGTTTCCTTTGACTCCTTAGACCACTAATTAAATTTGTTTCCCTTCAAATCTTTTAGTAATGAATAAAACAATCATAAAATATTAACTCTGAAAATAATACTTTTCATAGCGTATTTTTCCCTATACCTTTGGTATTTATGGGTCAAATTTCAAATTATGTAAAGCTCATTATATATCATTGTGGTGCCACTTCAGGTTTACAAAATATATTAAAGTATATATTGTCACTAAATATACATTTACGTGACATTTTTGCTAAGACCAATAGGTAAAGGTTAATCTGTGCTGGAGGGGTTGATGAAATCGAAGACCAACCCACCCCTACAGAACTAGTATTACCTTACGTCAGTAATCTCGAGTTATATAACCTCTTTTACTAACTTCATTAGTAGCTCTTTGGAGGTGAAATACCAAGCTCTCTCGGCGACCGATTATAACTGAACTACACTGTTTGCAATTTGAAGTTACAACAGACGTTATTTTGTTGGGAGACATTTGCAAATGAGAGAAATAAGATTTTTAAATATTTTTATTTCATGTCCACATTCAACAACCCTAAATTAAACTCACTAGCAAAATCATAATACACATTTCGTAAATTAAATAGTAAAGTGTAACCGAACACTTTTTACAATACATTATGGACAAAATGATTACTTCGAATCATTAACTAATTAATATTATTTATTTAATAGAGAAGCATTATTGCTAGTAAAAAATATGAACATTCAAGTTGAACTGTTAAAAAATATCGATTTATACTTTAGTTTTTTGTTCAGACTAGCTGAACTCTTACGGCGGACCAAAACCCATTTTACAAATTATATAAATGTTCATTTAATTATACTTCTCGTTGCTCAAATTTTGTAACTCTGCTTTGCTAATTTTGTAACTTTGCTCAAATTAATATGTGTTCTGTAGTTCAGATTGTATTATTTTTTAAATATAGTGCAATAAGTATAAATATTGTGCTTCCTTTCCTTTCCTAACTCTCCTGGCTTTAAGTTTTCAATACGCCGCCCATTTCGAACTGTTCAGAATTTAATTTTTCAATTCGCTAAGAGTATTTAATATATATTATATATATTGATATTGAGAGTATGTAATATATATTACACGGTTATCACTGAAAACGTTTTTACATAATAGAGAGAAATATCTAATTTTAGTTTAGTAGAATTCCTATGGATTCGCTGGTCTCATGAAAATCTCTTTTTAATTCGTACAAAATCAACGCAATCCTCTCGTTTATTTGTATTTATTTTTTAGGACCTAAAAAGTGTAAACGTGGTATAATTCGAATTTTCAAATAAAAATCTGGTTAACTTGTTGCTTTTAAGAGAGAAAGAGAAAAGTGAGCTATAAGAGATAGTTTGTACGAAATTTTGTTCGTTTATACTCTTATATTTTTTTTTTTTCCAACATTATCTTGTAGTCGAATATGTTAGTTTAAATCCTCAACTCCAAAATTGAGGCGTCAAATTAGCAACCTCATAACTATAGGGTGTTTTTTTAAGCCCGATAGAACTTGAAATTGTAAAAAATAACACAAAAAATTAAATTGTAATCAAAAATTTTTTTTTATTCGAAAGATCAATACGTGACATTAACATTTGAAAATGATTTCGGGCATATGGGCACCGCGGCTGTTCTTGACGAAGCGCATTCTGGACGTCCAATTTTGGGCCACTTTTTCGAGCACTGCTGGCCGTATGTCACGAATAACACGAACAATGCTGGCCTCCAAGGCGTCAATTGTTGCTGGTTTATCAGCATAAACCAGTGACTTCACGTAGCCCCACAGGAAATAATCGAGAGGTGTCAAATCGCACGACCATATGCGGCAATTTTGCTTATTAACAAACCCGTTAAGCCAAAAATGCACCTCATCGCTGAACACAATTTTACAGAATGCGCTTCGTCAAGAACAGCCGCGGTGCCCATATGCCCGAAATCATTTTCAAATGTTAATGTCACGTATTGATCTTTCGAATAAAAAAAAAATTTTGATTACAATTTAATTTTTTGTGTTATTTTTTACAATTTCAAGTTCTATCGGGCTTAAAAAAAGACCCTATACTACAGAACTGGTTCGATTTCAGCCTGGGTAGATTGACTTTTATTTCGTGATGGAACCAAGGAATGAAAACTCGACTATTCCACTCTTATTAGAAACAGTTTTTTACCTGTAAATAAACCACTTAGCCACTTTACTATTATGTTTTTGCCAGCCAAAAAAAGTTAAAGCTGTAGTCTCTAAACCAGGGCATACTTAAAAGATTTAAGAAGTTTTACTACAAAGAATAGTGTTGGAACTCTTTGACAGCATCGTTAATGGAAATGAACTTTAAATAATACATAACTTAGAAAATAAAACATAATAATGTGGATTAGAAATGACCTTCATCAACAATAAATTAACATTAGAATGATCTAAAATTCCCTCTCATAAGGAGTTGCCTTTCTCAAAATTATGTAAATACCAAAAACTATACAGATACCATTCTCTTTGACGATAGTCTAGCAGTTGTCCTAAATGAGGGGATCTCAAAAGACGAAAAATATTTGCTCTATTTTGGAATTTTGATGACGAAAGTAGTGAAAAAGTTAATAATTAGTCCTAAAATCACGAAATAATGTACTTATCGACTGCGTGTGTCAGTTCTTGCCAAAAATGTTGTCTTAGGTATTTTCTGCACTGGACGAGTTCATCAGTCTTAGAAAAGAGCTCGGGGGTTGCATATAAAGAAAGTTGTATGTATCGACATTATCAGTCTCCATTCTGTACTTTTGCTTAGGCATGCGTAAAAGTATTTTCCTTGACAGCTATATTTTGAAAATCGCTCGTCTTCTTTGACTCAAATTTTGAGCTCAGTGTAAAATGACTCTATATTCTATTTTATCAGATTATGTGGACTACTATGGCTTAATGGGGAGAAAAAGTATTATCCCAATTATTATAGATTTCATTCCCAAACGAAAAATAAAATTTAATAAAAAATTATTTTTTTTTTATTAAAAAAAATGTTTATTGATATTTACAACTGTATTAAAATATATACAACAAGCGAATTTGATGTTAGATTATAATGGTATGATACAGGCATATAGAGAAACTATCCATTGGTATCACTCTAATAACATTTCTACATTAGAAGGTCTCGAGGCTATATTATTTTCAGAAACCTAGAGGGATTATCAGGTAAGGAAAGAGAATCCAGGTTAGAAAGGTGGTTTATATTGGAAGGATTTGTATCTGGTTCTTTCTAGCCGAATCCGCAGCATATGGAACATTGAAGTCCTGATGGATGACTTGATTTGTAGAAAGTAAGGACCATTAAGGATTTTGGATTGTGAGGATTGGATACGAGAGCGATTCGAAGGTTTAGTGAAGTGCAAAGCTGAACTCGGTAAGTCCAGATAGGCCTTATTATAGTCATATAAATAAGTCTTTTGTAATAAGTCGGAAATTTAGACCGTTTGTCTAGTAAGTGTTGTAGTAGTCGGAATCGACCTGCAGTTTCCTGTCTTTTCAATAGTGCATGAGGACTCCAAGTCAGTCGATTGTCCAGGCGTATTCCTATGTAACGGATATTTTTGACAGGAATGAGTGGAGTATAAAATGATTTTTTGGGATAGTCATGGGTTAACTAGGAAGGGTAAAATAACTGTAAAATAAAAATTAATACGCCTTGAAATGATAAGCAAAAGAAACAAATACTTGATCATACATTAAAATACGAGTTTTTTAACCAATAAATATAAAGTATCATAAATTAATAGACTGGAAAATTTATATAAATTTAATCCTATGAGTAATTTGTAATTAGTCGGAAATTCAGACCGTTTGTCTAGTAACTGTTGTCATAATCGGAATCGAAGAGTAGTTTCCTGTCTTTTCAATCCTGTAGTAAAAAATAAAATTAATTCTTAAACCTATATAAATATGTAAACACTTCCTACCCAGAAGAAATAGTGACGGAGTAATACTAACCTTTTATTGGATTACTGAATATCTCGATAATTTAAATATCTAGATTTATTTCAATAGATAGATTTAGATAATATAGATAATTCCATTAAATATCACACAGATTAATTCAAATAAAGTCAATACTCATTCACTACATTCATGTTTTAAAACGTAACATTGTTTCAAATAAAAACAAAACCACACTACACAGACACTGTTAAACAAAAAACTTTATTTCAAATAGGGGCTTTGAAAAAAAATAAATATATTTTTTTTTTGTGTATGTTTTTTTTAAAACTTATTCATCCATTCAAGTGTTTCCTGTAACCGGTTTTTTTTAATTATATTTTCCTTTTAATCTATGTGTTAGTCTTATTCTCGTAAAATGTATCTATTTGTTTGTTCTTGGTAGACTGATCTACTGCTGTGACTATGAATGATGGTCTGATCTCACATTACCGTCTAATATTGAATTTGTTTAGCGTGTCATTGAAGAGGATCTAGGAGGGTGAATTTGTTGATCGGGTGAATTGAATAATTGTGAAAGGGTGAAATTGGGGGAGCAGAAATGAAAAAGAAAAATAGGAAGGAATGAAACAATTGTATTTGTTGTAGAGACCGAAATGGATTGTAAAAGGAAACTGTAGGGATGAAAAAAATTGTTTATTACATCCCATTATTGTATCTCTTTTTTTTATGATTATACCATGTATGTGTAATTTATATATGTCCGATTACGGATTGATAAGTATGCTGTGTGAGATAGCAACCTAATGTATTTAGGCAGCATAGATAAATAAAGTATTTCTCTCTCTCTATAAATATACTTAATCCTCAGATCATTGACCATCATATAATGATCCGATATGGATATCCTTGTTTAATCCATATCGGGATACTATTGTATAACATCATTCTGGAATCCTGTAGTACAATACGAATTAGTTTAGTTGTTTTACAAGAGACCAAGCTGCCTCTCTGTTATTTTAGCTGCTCTAGGCTCGCCTTACTAGATCACCAACTGGTCCACATAATTACCAGCTGTTCTTCAGTAGCCAGTCGGTTCTTTCTTATATCATTTAGCCAAGTTATGTTTATATTTTCTTTATAATGTAATATTATTTCATCCATATCATATTTTTAATATACAGATATTATTCTCAAGTACATGTTCATGAAATTAAAAGGCTGTATAAGCTTTTAATAAATAATGGAGCAAAATAATAAAAATAAAATAATAATTTTAGTTATATAATAATATTATGCTAGTTTCATAATAAATTGTGAACAACAACGCAACATTGTTTATAAAATTAAATTTGGAATATTTAATTTTATAACAATCCTTGATGTTCTGATAGTGGACAGTACTGTTGGCAAAATCAAAATATGGAAACATATCCACCTGGCGTATTTCTTCATATGCCAAAATCATTCATTGATCAATCAGTTATTAACTATCAGAAACCTCTCTACTCAGCCTGTCCCACTCATTCACCACTTCAAGCATAGGAAAAATATTTATTCAATTCCAATTTCATCAGTCTTCATCCCTACTAATTAATTTTTTTCCAAACATTTCCTGATTAGGAGTTACAACACCATTAATCAATGTTCTCTGGATCTAACACTTCTCTATTCAAGCCTTTTTCAAATATCCCTCCTAAACCATGAAAACAGTTTTTTTTGTTGTTTTCTTCAATACTGTGTGGTATACTACAAGAATTAACTAAACAAACCTAAGTGATCTAACTAGTAAAACCTCAGTCTAAGTCTACCATTAAATGTGACAAGTGAGAAATGCATGTTCTGGTTTTATACAAGCTCTCTTTCTAGCAACTACTTGTATTAGGATAAGTCATATCTAATAACGTTTATATGCATGCCGAAGTATTTGGAAGAAACAAGATCACCAAGTACCATGTTTTCTTTTGCTTGCCGTAACATTGGGAATACATTTTTTTCTTTAATTTCTCTCTTCTAGAGTTCTCTCTACACTGGCCTAACTTGAAAGTTGAAGGGCCAGTGGTGAGGTTCTATCCAGGGGAGAAAGTATTCGTCCACTAAGTTTTGAATAGTTTAAGCTTGTCTTTTTCAAGTCATACAACAAAGAGATTTTATTTTAAACTATGAGATCGACTCATAAGTAAATTCCGATGCAGCCAAGAAGAATCTATTGTTCATATCTACATATATAGGCGAGGCTTCATTTATTCTTTTGTCAACTGTTTTGTGTGATACGTTAACCTATTTTTTTGTAACCTCTGAAATGAAGAGTTTTTGAATAAAAAAACTTTCAATTCTGAATAGTAAATTACGCAGGCTTAGGTCAAAAGCTTCTTTCAGTCCAAACCAGCCACATTTTACTAGGAAGGAATTGTTAACTGCCAGGAAGATGGAAGGTTATAGATAATAGTGTTGAACACATAATAAATTAATGTCTGATCAAGGACAGAATTTACTTATGACTATATTTTTATTTTATAGAAAATATTAGGGTCAAATATTTTCTATAAAATAAAAATAAAATGTTGCTACTTATAAACTGTAAGTTTATGTATATTTTAATTTTTTACTCTTGTATTATGAAAATCGTAACTCGGAATTAATACTGTTAATATTGAATAGAAAGTCCTCTCTTTATTTAATTTTTTAAATGACATCTAATAACGACGTTTCGGTGCCGCTACCCCACCATCAGGTATCTACAAACAAATTTACAATATTCATCCTATGCATCCAACGATTTATAAATATAAAACAATTTTTTTTTTAATTTGAAGAAGAAGAATCCTAATTAATAAATATTGGCAACATTATTAATTTTAAGACAAATACCAAAAATCAACGTATACATTACATAGATATGCTAAATCATTTAGTAATTTAATGTTGTACAGTAGTATTGGTTATTGGAGTAAATTTAATACAATAGTGTGATGATGTAATATAGTTTAAAAAAATATTTTTAATAGATTAGTCATCTTTTGTGGAACAGAGGTAGGGAAGAATAGACTTAGTTTGTAATCTATTTGCCATCAATGGTAAAGATCTCCTTATTTATAATTATGTTTTTAAATTAATTTATTATTTTTATATAATTGACAACAATATGTTTAATGTTAATAATTTAAAACTAATAAGGGGAACAAAAAATGTGATATTAAAAGGTATAATTAATCAGTTAATTCGTTTTTAAATTTAAATATAAAATTATGGTATATTTATTAATTGTTGTATGGATAGTATGAATATTGTGAATTTGTTTCCAGATACCTGATAATGAGGTGATAGCTCCAAAAAATCGTTATTAGATGTAATTAAATAAAATACAAAAAAATTAAATAAAGAAGAGAACTTATCTAATTACTTGAACGAAACTCATCCAGTGGAACATATCACTTTAAGAATACTGTTAATATATTTCTATTAATTTTATAACTTTTGATATATCTGTGATTTGCGAAGCGTTTTTACTGAGATTAACTAAGATTAGTATGCCTGCATGAAAACAGAAAGACATTTTTTGTTTTACTAAAACATTAATACCTAAAAAAATTAATAACTGTGCATACCAACTTGGTAGACCTCATTAGGAAGCCAATAAGAGAGAAAAATATTCATGGAAATATTCGTATTTTTCGCGAAATTGCCATACCAAACATGAGATTATACAATGTGCACTGGTCGATTATTATTCGATATATCGAACTAACTCAAGTGTGAAAACGTTCAATTCTACAGCACTATCCAATTACGGAACTAGCCTCCATGGCGACGTTGCTCAGTTGGCTGGAGAACTCTCCTCTCTGATCCAGTTACAATGTTTCAAGGATATTCTTGGTTATTCTTTTAATTGAATATTCTACAATTCGATTGAAAATTACAGCTATTGTGTGTTAATAAAAATCAATATCTTAAGAAAGACGGCTCTGGGATTATTAAAATAACAATTTAAATTTAAGGATTAGAGTTCTACCAATGGGTAGATTCTCCACATGTTTGTATTATGTCATTTTATCACTAACTGCAAATTTACTTGTTGTATATATTTTTATAATAAAGTTGCCAATAACAATAAATAAATCATAAAAAAAAAAAATATTAAGGAAAATAATCAAGATAAATAATAAGATAATAACAAGACAATGATTTTTTTTTTAATATCTTTAGTGAAATTTACAACTTTATATTATATAATACATTCAGTAAATTTGATCTTAGTTAAAATGGAGTGTTACAGGCATGTAGAGAACCTACCCATTGGTAGCACTCTAGTGATAGGAACAATGATGAAATCTCTTGAGTTCTATAGATTCTTTCATAAAGAAAAGTACGAAAAACACACAAAATAAACCAATAATAATCAATGTACTTCATAGTCCAGAAAAATCAGACAAAAAAAGAAAAATACGAAATCTAAACATTAAAAAAATAATGAAGCTACTTAAATTATGTTTTAGTACTAAGTGAACTATTTGTTCACAAAAACATTAATGCTCGTGAACTGTTGAAAAAAAAATTCATAAAACGAACTAACGAAATCAGAAAACACCATCCTTTTAGTTTTCGCTCCCGTTATTATTTAATAGTTGGTAAAAATAATCGATATGAAAACAATGAAGCATTTTATGAATTAATCCAGAAATTCTTCGAAATAAATTATTTTTCAATTTATTTCTATAATTGATTATTTCAGAAATTATTATGTTCATCGAAGAAAGTTATTATTTGCTAACGTAATTACAGGAATTAAGTTGAAAGAGGCCCTTTCATGATCTATTTCTGTAAAATAGTCCCAAATGTCACTCCTTGTGCTGTTCTTGAGAATAACAATGGATTTGAAATCTAAAGTTTTATAATATAATACCAAAAATGATTTACACAAATATAAAATTAGTTGACTAGCAGTTCAAGTATTACACTTTCAAAATTCATAAAAAGAAGAGCTAAAGACAAAATAATGGCGATTGTTGATAAAGAAAACAGAACATTACCTTCACTGTGCTTGTGTAACCGTTTTAACGACAAATCTAACTAACAACTACGAATTTAGAAACTAAATAAAAATAACAGTTGTTATTCATTAACAATTGTTAGGATACTATATCCTTAAAATTCCCACCCATTCGCAAATCGGTTTCAGGAGGAGAGATAGAAGAGATAAATGATTACCTTCTAATATTTGTGGCATCGACTTTCAAAATGGGATAAATCCAAATTTCAAAACTATTCAGGGAACACAAAAAATGTTGTAGCTAATATTATTTCGATAGGAAAATAATACTTTGCTGGTCAGTCTAACATTCATTTCCTAGTGATTCATGAGATTTAATGATTTAAAAAAAAAAAAATTCTATTAATAATTGTAGCGAAATTACTCTTCGTTATTTAAATTCATCTCCATAATCCCCATTACTCCCCTATAACATCCTGCTATAGTTAACTTTCAATTCAATCCTTCCAGTCCGTTATCTTTCTTTATTTTTGTCCATCTTTTTCCATATTTTAGTTTGTGATGTATTTTATATTTCTTCTTTTTTTATCTGTTATTTTTTTTTCCGTTTTCATCATTTGTCTAAAACCTTATAGTATTCTTATTTAATTACTACGTTTCAATGTACATCTTTTTAATTGTTTTATTTATGAATCATTAAATAAGGAAGAGTTATTTCAATACATCTTATTATATTAATGAAAACTCATCCAGAAATAACCTATAAAATTAAAAACATACTGTGAGAAATCCTAATAATCGTAATGGAATACCATCTTTTTGAAGTGATATATATATATATATATATAAAAGTTACAGCCTTAGTCAGCTGTTACTTCGATGTCAGCTGACTGAGGAGATCAGCTGATCGTATATTATAAAGAGATGTACCGAACCCAATAAAGTTAGTATGTTACAGCAGTTCAAACGTGTAACATCTTATTCCTTCTTCTCTTTTTTGACATTTTGCTTTCGCCAATACTTAACTTATCTATATATATATATACACAACTCTTCTGTTCCATCATTATTAAAATTATCTTTATTATTGCTGTTAATAGTTCTCTTTGTGCTCTAGTACCCTACTACAATGTACTTCTGATTTGGTCCCCTTGAGAACCAAATCGTATCTGATGAAACCGCAATATAACTGGGACTACATTGAAGTCGAACCCTGAATGACAGATCTCAAAGCGGGCGGAGCCGACCACAGCAATGTATCCAATGCCACTCAACATCAGATGTAGCGATAGTATCGAGTTGCCTTGCGGTCCGCGGGCCACGCGCCCATATAGGCTTACCTAACTGTCAATATGCCTCTCTCACTTCTTCCTTCTTTTAATAGCTCCTCAGGAATATTGTACTTTTTGTAAATAACAATAACCAGTAACCAGTTGATAAATTAATACATAGGTATACAACTGACTAAGCTAAATCACGGCGTTATATAATAGGTTTTGGAACAGTCTAGATCTTCTTGTTGAGTAGATAAAAAACGTAATAATTTAATTACTGAATCAATCAATTAAATAATTATTTTAAATTAATATATAAAAGTTTTTATTTCATAAATATAATATGCAAAATAAATACTGTATTGCTTTGGAATACACCCTTATACAATTCATTTCCTTTGCTACTAATTACATATCAACTATGTTATAAATTTTAATAAAAAATAAATTAATTACTTAAACAAACAAAATTATATTAAAACGCCCAGGAGTTGCAGTTACCCCCTTTGAAGATAAAGGATGTGATGCAAGAGCTGAAAATACATTATAGACCAGAGTAGAGTGAAGTATAGAGCTGGAATTTTATAAAAAAAATATTTACCCTTAATAACAATGACATATGTGTGCTCGCTGTTAATAATAACCCTTTAATTGCATCCCATATCATAGCCCTCGAAGAATGGTGTTGTAATTGGAGGATTAAAATAAATCCCTTCAAATCTCATCAAATTACCTTTACCCTACGTCGTAAACCTACTGACTGCCCTACAGTATACTTCAATAATGTTGCCCTTACCCCTGTCGATCAGATCCACTACCTTGGACTACATTTAAAAAGCCCCTGAAATCGAAAAACGGCATCAAACCCGCCACTCCCGCCCTCCATGAGGGCGTCTTCATCTGTCTTTTAGAACGGACAATTTCAGTGAGTAGGTTGGTCGATGAACGACATGACACAATTTCACAAGAGGAGATCGTAACGCTAAAAAAAAGGCCATCCATTTGGATTTATCCCATTTTGAAAGTCGATGCACCAAATATAAGAAGGTAGTATCTTCCGTGAGGTTATCTGAAATAAAGTTTTTTTTCTTTAATCTTAATTTATATCACTAATATATAAATGAAGAAGAACTAAACGTAGGCTTCCCCAGTATCGTCGGCACAATGCCATAGTGGCGTATCTGAAAATTTCTCAGAACTTTGGTTTTGAATTTTGGTTGCTGATATAAGGCAGTACCCAATTTTTTATTTCGATAAAAGTCAGTTGATCTTTTGTATTTTCAATTAGTTACGTAACATATTCAGTTTGCCCTTTTTGAAAAAAAAAAAAAAAAAAAATCAGGCTGAAATGCAGCAAAATCTAAGATACAAAAATACGCCATTTTGGCTTTGACCGACGATGTACACTTGAACAATCAGCTAATAAATCGAAAACGAGACCTCCTCCAAGTCGAATCAATGAATACGTTGCCTAGCAACTAAGCTCAAACAGGAAGATGTAATAGGAGAGCGGAAGTCCACTGCCGGCCATAGAAGAAAATTGACCTCATCTAATATCTAATAGGCATCGATCAGTATCGATTCCGAAACACAATACTTATCAATTAAATAGAATATTTGTATAAGAAATTAAGCAATATATTTTATAAGTTATTTAATATCTTATTATGCTTGCAATGAGGTACATGTTTCGTGAATTGAAAAAGAATTTGTTATTACATTCCAACTAAATTTGTAAATCAGGAAAAAATATTATATAATAAAAAAAATAAGTTATAATTTATGTTTAGAACCACTATAGATACTATTATTGATTATATAAGTGCTAAAGTAAATGAAGATAAAACAAAATATATGAAGCCTTCTCTCTGTCAGGAATACTCAAATCCCGAAAAATCTCTACAAATCTGAAGCTAAGAGTGTACAGTACCATGATTAAGCCCAGCTCTCATACACGGCTGCATGACCTCTGCACAAACAGGTATCCTAGAAAACAAAATCTAGGGATTTGAACGGTAAGTCCTACGAACAAATACAGGAGCGATTTGGGATCAGAGCCTTAACACATGGAGGAGATCGGTAAACAGCTTGCACGGACTGGTCAATCAATATCTCACGATATGAAGGTAAGGAGGTCAAGATGGGCGGGATATTTGGCTTGAAGCAATCCATCAGGACGCTTCTACACAACAATGAATGCCAATAAGAGACCACTTGAGAGTCAATCAGAATTAAAACATAATAAATATTTTGTTACTATCACGGGATAAAAAAAAATTTCTTTACAATGAGAGGCACATGACTGGTGAGTTATTTTTTTAAGAAAAATAATAATCCGAAATAGTTCTTTTATTTTTAAATAGTTTTTTTTAAAAATTATTTCTAGGTCTTCGAACAATAATTCTTGTTTTTTTGTATGCCGGACATTCAATTATATATATGTTTAAGGGTCTCATTACCTCTATGTTTTAGAGGTATAGATAAACATATTTATGTAAAATAAACACATATTTGTGTAAATATTTTGACTTTTTTATCATATAATTAGTTTCGGATTTATTGAAGCAATAATTACATCAACACACGTCCATATTTAGATCTTAGCAATTTCATCTAAGGGTATATCGATTAAAAAATGAATAAAATAAAAAGAGGAAGGAATTAGAAACATGATGTGACCACATCGGAACTTCCCTTTCCTTCTTACCCCACAGTCGACATCTAACGCAGCAGAGGTAACGGTACACCGATGCAATTACAATAAAGAGATAATGACCACAAAGGCACTCCCTTCAGGGGCACGCGCCATCGCCATCTAGATAGCCTTCCGTGGGAAGTTTCGGTCTCTGCCGCACGCACAGCATCAGGATCATCCCCTCCATCCTCTAATGGACTGGAAATTAATCTAAGTCTTCAAAGCTCCGCTTCTATTAGCTGTTGTGTCAACATGCTCTCTCTATTTTCGGCTCAACAGCTGGTCCTTCTGGACATTTTTTTTTTTTGAAATGGCTAAAGTAGAAGAGGCGTCTTATAGAGAAAGTAGTGGTTTTAATATTAACCTCAATCTTTTGGAGATCAACAAGAATAGACAAGACTATGTATTTTATACATAGTCCAGTAATCAGCAAGAATTCACGATGACGTCTTCTAAACTTCAGACAGGCGTTTCGTTAAGTTTAATTTGTCGAGAATATGGTTTACCTAAAGCAGTTTTTATTTTATAATTGAATATTAACAATAAGCTCTGTATTAAGTATAAAGTTATTAATGAAGTAGAACTTTATTTCACGAAATCGACTTGTCGGATCCAGAGCAAGTGCCTGCTGCGTCATTGGTGAGTTTGAAAAATCTGCTTCCTCTAATACCAGGGGGGCTAAACAATTTTTTAGAATTTCTGAAAAATACTAATTGTTTTAATATACCAACACTTTTATAAAAAAAAAAAAAATAAATCCTCAATCTGGAAATGAAAATGGTTTCATGGTTAATTTTACATCGAAAATTTGAGTTATGAGGATGGAGCTAATGTATTCCAGATCACCACCTAAATTCTGTTATGATCTTTAATACCAAGAGTTGTTGGTCATCTTACAATAAACCAATGGATGAAATCGCCATTTTCACCCAATGGCGATTGGGGCAAATTAATGAGGTGAAATGGCCATTTTCACCTTATTAATAATTAGCGTTAAGTTTTTGAGTACTCGAACAATTCCTATCGATTCATAGTATTGCTCTCGAATAAGACTCTAATTACGCAATACTTAATACATTCCATCAGATCCAAGTATCCGATCGATATCCACTACTCCACGGAAGCGTCCGAGCAGGAAGTGTCCGGTATCACATCCTCTTCGGACCCCTTCCGTCCGGTGCCAGTGGATTAGCCATATGTCCGGTGGCATCTGTAAGTCGCCCCGCTCTGCTTATGTCGTTTGATAAGGGGATAGAATTCTTACCTTGGGAAACAGCTGATCAATAAATTTCTATTATACAAGAGTCGTTCAGTAATTCAATAGATAACTTGCAGTACATTCACTAACTTGTAAACACTTGTCTCATCCCATCTCATGATTCTTATTATTCCTTCATCGAAGAATTATTTACGTTGATCGAGAAGCCCAGTTGCTGATGTCTTTACTTTCCTTTCCTGTTGCACTTACCATACAAATGTTTTTTCACGGAAAATACAAATTCGAGCATACAACGTTTGTTTCTTGAGGCGGTGAACCAAGAGCATAACTATAGTTTGTGAGTTACAACAAGAGTTACAACCTTTCGTTATGATTTTGTTTTGGTTGTGGTTATTGGAAGAATATAAAAAAAAATATTTGCACCAAATAGACAAGTGGTTATAGATAGATATTTATTAGCGCTAATAAATAAGTTTTTATTTGTGCTCTTCGCTGATCGCCCCCCCCCCAACCATCTTTTCCTCACATACATATGTGAGATTACTGTTTCCTAATCATTAGTAAAAATTCTATTTTTGAAATACTTCGTATAATAAAACATTTGAATGAACTAAAACACTGCCAATGAACAATACCAACATCCCACCCTCTTATTTTTATCCTTAAGCAATGATATTAACGATAGAGAGATATTTAACAGACCCCTACGCCAAGATAAAACCAGGCTGTGTTGATCATTGAGATAATCCTCCCACTCACCTGTATTTGGACACGTGAACGGATCCCTGTAGTCGGTGCATACCTCTGTGTAATCCTCTCCTACGTAGCTCTTTGTAGTGGCTCTGTTTGCCCACTGACTTATAGCTTGTGTCATTTATTTGTCAGTTGCTCATCGTGGACCAGTCAAAAGAATCATTGTATGTAATAGATCTTGTTGATAAAGACGGACACAATCACTTAAAACTTTCATAAAAGATTTCAGTTTTAAAATCTATTGCTGAATTTCTGAGGCAAAAATTTCAAACAATAAATTTTGATTATTCTGTTGCTATAAAATTCGTATTTTAAGGTTTCTGGAGGTGCAAATAATGATCTGTGTACTTCATGATTCAATAGGGAAATCGGACACGCTCGGTTGTCAAAGATTTTCCAATTTAAATTGGTTCTCTATTTCTCCATCCGTCTCCTTTATTTAGTCATGAAATTATTTTATAGTTTATATTTATTCATTTTTCATTGTCAACAATGTATAATGGTTAATTATCTCAAATAAACAATGGTACTTTCATTTTCTATAGGAAGATTTTTTAGAAATTCGTTGTTTGCGCCCTGTCAAACTAATTCAATTATGATAAATCCTAGCTGATGCAACCTCCTAAGGATCATTTTATTCTACATTGACATGCGAATTTAATCAAAATATTTTTTGAGAAAATGAGAAAAATCGATTCTATCCTTGTACTTCCGACCAGTCATTTTACTGAAAAAATTTCTATAGCATCCCAAGCATAACCCGCCTTAAATATGTAATTTCAGTTTGATAAGACTTTGTTTTTGTGCTAGTTTGTTCACACAAACACACCGACTAGGTAATTTGGACTTCAAAGAGAAAAGAATATTTTCGTCATAAACTCGCAATCGAAATTTTGGCTAATCCGCGGATTAGCCTAGTTTGGCTAATGATTGTATTTTTTAAAAAGTCTAAAACAAGACAAAAGAAAAAAAAACACAAGCTACGAGTAAGCAACCTAACACGACAACAAATAAAACGGTGACAAGCTCAGCTGGTCTGTTTCGTGACGTCATTCTTCATTTAACAGACCTAGTAACAGACTCTCAACCATGTTATATGTTATATCGTTTTAACACTGTAAAAGAAGGAAATATTTCTCCATTTAACGCGCTTTAACATGTTAAACTAAAGATCATGAATACCCCTATTGCTTAAAAACTATGTAAATTGTGAAAAGAATTTAAATCAGCATAAGGGAATTTGTGAAAGAAAGCAATATGTATGATATGGGCCATCCGTAGCTCAATTGGTTGGCGCAGTCTTTCTGATCTGAGATATGCTGGCGACGCCGGTTCGAATCCGGCCTGGGACTTTTTCCATTAAGTGGCGGTACTACAAAATGAAAAAAAAAAATACCCCTCCCCGACCATGGTTGGGCAGGACTCGAATGGGAGTCTTGGCCGAAAAAAAAAATGTATGTATGATATAATAGGCAAGAAAGAAAACTGAATATATGTTACAATGGACAAAAGATACACAGTAATGTATATGACTAAAAAATAAAAATTTAAAAAAGCCAGAGAAACTTACTGACTTGGGTGGAGCTACCATCTAGGTCTAGCTGACGTGTAGGAAACTAAGCTTATGCCAATAGAAAAAAAATGTACCGATACCCTGTTTACTAACACATAGCTCAATTTGAATATAATACCAGGATGTGGCTTAAACCTTAAAAGATGACACATTATAGGATTTGGATGAGAACCCTGCGGTACACCGGGAGCATCCTTTCATAGAGGATTAGAGGCTACACCCTCCAGGCCTGTCAGCCTCTTCTAACTGCCATTTTACATAGAAAATTCTAAGCCGTACTGAATATTTTAAATAAATTGTTTTTGAAGATTAAAATTGGTTGATAAATAACATATGATATCCGTGTTATCATTTATAAAATTAATCGTTACCTACAGATTCAGGTCACTGAAAATCGATAAAACACGTACTTTCAATTCCAGAGTTATAAGGATAAGATGATGCAAGAAGATAACAATGGGGGTGCGGTCAGTAAAGATATACAAATAGGTGATGCTTATTTATTTGTGTCAACGTTTCGACCTGAATTTTATCATCAGGGCTGAAAAACAAAACAAGATACAACCTTAATTCAAATAAAAATAAAAATAAATTAATAACAAACAAACTTGAAAACATACATAACAATAAATTAAGTAGATAGTAGTTGATTGTTATATATATTGCCAAGATTGTTTGTAATTATTTTATTTTTATTTTTCTCTGAATTAAGGTTGTTATCTCGTTTTTTTTCCGCCCTGACGAAGGCCTGAAATTTAGGTCGAAACCTCCACACAAGTAAATAAGTTTTACTCATCATTTTAATCTACGGTCAACTATTAACACCTCATTGAGAATACTATTTCTCGTAATATAATACTCCCACCTACGTATCCATATTTCCGCGGATAGATTTTCCAATTTAGGTTCCAATTTCACTGTGCTTAACTTACATTTGTTTTACATGACGCATGCCTAACAATTCCGCATTCTTCAGCCCTTAAATTCACCTTTCTTCGGGTTCTGAAAACCTACACTGAAATGTTCCCCATTACCTTAGGTTAAGTAAAAATCATACATTAAAATTAATTTATTTCATTTTTTAATGAATGATTTTGATTTATAATATCAGACCTTATTTGTTATTCTTACTGACCTACTTTATTAATTATTTAAATATTATTTATTAATTTCATATGACGCTAAAACATATACTTTAATATTTAATTGACCATTTATGTGTACATTCAAAGTACATTTTACATTTATCTTTTAAATTTTTTTTCATCATTAACTCTTTTAATTTTTACTGCTGAATATTATTAAATTAAACACAATTGAATGAACCTTTTATTTTGATTCATCTTGAGTAATGTAAACATGGTGTAGCATGAATTTTATCAAGTTTAATCGACTACTTTGCCTTATTTATGTATAAAACTAATTTCTTTGGATATACCTATGTTTCAAGAACGGCTGGTTCTGAAGGTTTTATTTTCAACAAAAAGTATTTACCTTTAAGCATATGTTAATAGGAACACAACAAAATAAGATGATTTATAGAAAAAGAAAATGAGGGGATGGATAATAAAAAAGAAGATATAAATATTAAGGAAGCCGAACCATGTACTTGGCGGATTTTTTTTGTTTTTGATACCTATCCCAAAAATGATAAATAAATCGGAAACACTGGAGTTCCTTACGCAAACAAGTAAAATAATTCAAGTTTTAAAAATGTCCACCAGTATTGGTTATTTTATTTCAAAACAATCCACTTACTGAAAATACTATATTTTCGGGATATTTAATTAATATATGGGATATTAAATTTCAATTAAACCTTGTTTTTTTTTAAATTCAAAAAAACAGCTTGAAAATTCTAATTGGTAAAACTAAATCAGTGGTCATCAATTCCAGAACTTAAGTGATCTGGATCGCCCTTTTGAACTCACAATCAGTTTCATTAAAATTCTCATATAAACGTTCTATAAATGATACGGAATTTCTTAATCTAAAATTGTGCTGCTTGGGCCTAAAGATGATTTCATAAGAGCAGTTTATAACTCAAAACAAAAAATCAATTTTTATTCATATTTTCATGCATTTTCCAATGTCTAGTATAACTTGATCATACCTGTATAAAATGAGATAAGAATTGTAAACAATCTGCACTTCAAACAGCAAAAACGACTAACACGATTAGTGTTGAAAGCAAAACTAATAATGTCTGCACGCGCTGGTATCTTTTCGCGCCTTTTGCTACAAAAATAAATTAAACATTCGTTAACAAATTTTCCTAATTTTTTTATTTTGATTTTTTGACAAAACTAGTGGCCTAGGATAACTATATTCATTATTTCATGATTAATAATTGAAACTTACGTTCAAGCTAAACCAAAAAAATTAAAATTTATCTTTTCGGAACCGAAAGGCGGGGGGGGAGATAAAAATAATAAACCCAATGGTCCCTATAGCAGTATAACGTAAATACATTATTTCTCATTAGAAACCAAATAAATTATAAAGTAATATCAATATTTTAAAGTAATCAGTCCGGAATTATTTCAGTAATGTGTTTCTATAACTAATAAAACTTCAAAATTACCTATTGAAGAACCCAATTGGACATGTAACTAGTGCTAAAGCCAGTTCCACCAAGGTTATATATTCAAGATATCCATGCAGCTGTAGATCAACCACTACGACTCATACCATAGTAGCTATCTGATGCATGGAGAGACTTGGGAGTAATGCTGATGGACTGACGGGCTTCTCTTCATTAGGGCAGTTTTGAGGTATCCTCAGCCTAATTATTGGGGGAGTTCCTGGATCGCAAAGTGTAAATATGGCTCTTTGTATGTCCATTTATATTGAATGTTTCTGGTAGCTGCAACCCAAATGTAACAAAAAATGGCTTGTAGAACTTTTATTCTGAAGATACCATCAATCAATAGCCGAAGTAGGAACTGTGCATCCCATCTAATCAACTCGTCTTTTTCCATGACATTTTTCAGTTAGCATTTTGTAGGGTGTCTCGTCATCAACGATTCGCGAGACATACCCGACCCACCGAAGTCATCCCAGTCTGCTGACCCTGCGGATATGTTTGTTACGTTCCACGAGTTCCGTCTATTTCAGAGACCAAAAATTCTTCTTAAATTCTCTCTCGAAGATGACAAATCTATTCATCATCCGTTCTAGAATATCCCCAGGCTTATGACCCGCAGCTAAAAACTGAGGTAGGTTAAAACAAATTTTTTGTTAATCAGTAATACATGATAAATATATTTTTTACATGGGTAGTTTTTAATAAAGATTTAACAAAATTGAAGAAATAACTGAATTTTATCATATTCGCATCTCATAAATGCTAGTAGATTTAATACCGATTGGTTTTTCAACCGAGTATGTGCTTTTCAATTTATTGTTACTTTTGGAGTTTTCTAATTCTATTTTTTATTTCACATGCTTATTTAGATTTATTATTACTTTTGGAGATATCTTTACTAAGAGATCGTTTATTTGTAAATACTTTTCTTCTGTAAAGATATTGAGAGAAAAAAATTAAACTTAATCAAGACCCGCGGTATCCAAATAAACAGTTCCCATATCGAAAAAAGTCTAAAAGTAACAATAAAGCGAATTGCGCATTCGTGGTCGAAAATCCAATTCAAGAAACCGAATAAAGACTCCCCAGAACCATGTAGACGATTCCAATGTCATATAAAATTCCAAAAGTAACCATTATTCGAAAAGCTCGATTCCTATAATTAATTTATAAATAGCGTCCTCAATAAACTATTAAATTATTCCTAATCCGAAAAATTCTGCCAAACAAAAAAATAATTCATTTTGTATGTTATATGGTTTCATAATACATAAGTATAGTCAAAACTGGAATATGAAAGGTTACACTTGACTTGGAATAGGTTTCAATTGATTTGGATATACTTCTCCAGTGAAAGACTATCATATGATTAAAAAGAAGGAAATTTTAATCAAAATTAAATTATTAATTTTTAGTAAACCTATTGCCAATGCAAATATTCATAAAATAAAAAAGTTCCATCTGTTTTAAATAAACTGAAAAATACTGCTTTATTTACAACTTGTTCAAATATTTCTAGGACATTAACTGTTTCATAATTTTTTTTTTAAAATATCAGATAAATGTAATGAAAACAATAGTACTCCTTTTGTTGTTTTTGTTTCTATATACCTAAGTATATTTAATTTATTTATATCCTGGATGCTCACAATGATAATGATCCATGTAGGTAATTGATTGGCTGTTGTTGCTTAAGCATACATGAAGAATCTCAGTTACAAGGCAAAAAGATCTACTTAATTCACTCAATCCTTCATCATAATAGTGCAATTTGAATAGATTTGTCTTTATATCATAAAACAAGCAAAATTGTAAACATTTTATAACATAACTTGTTTAATTTGATGCCAGCATCTTATCAGTATTTATTATATTCTTCATACATATATTCCTTTTTTAAATAATGATGTACCACTTATCATAATATAATAAATATTCTTGAAAAGTTGTAAAATTATAAATAACATCTCACAATGTTGATATTTATTCTATTTTAATAGATGTTGTAGTGAGGATATTAGCTTATAGGACATATATTTTAGTTATAGAGTTGATAATTAATAATAAATAAACGTTTATATTATCACCGACGAAATAATAACTACTTAAATTATTTGAGCTTTTTTTTTTATGATTTGAATATACGTTGTAAATATTTTTGAAGAAGTGAATTCATTACTTCTCTTAATTTTTATTGTTTAAAACTAGGCTAAAGATCTCTTTTAGAAATTCAAGTAAGGAACAGTTAATTACTTCATCTAACGTGAATCAAAAGTCACTTTATTATTATATAACTAAAACTATGATTATAATGAACATTCTTGCTAGCTGGAGGACCCAAGTTAAAATGTTTATTTTCTTTTTTGAGTTATCAGTCGTAAGGTTTTCTGACTGGTGACAACCTATGTATAACCTTCCCGATGTTTTCTACTGTGTTTAATAACTTAGTTATTTCAACAAATCATTATTAATACATCCAATTATTAAGTATGGAAACATTTTACTTTTCTGTTTGGATATGTATATTAATATTTAAATTACCTCAAGGATTACCCTTTATTAGTATATATTAAGAAAGTTTCCTTCAATCATTTTTAGTTAATTTAAACTTTCTTTTCAAATAGACTGATGAATTTTTCAACAAATAGTAAAAACAAAAAATTCTAATTATTCAGACTAAAATCTTTTATGGCTATAATTGAGGCATTCCTAATTAATATTATTGTCATCAATTATATGTTCTTAGATTTCTGATCCTTTCTATGAACAATATCAGGTTAACTTAAAAAACAAATATAAATTGAGCTTATTATTTATTACAGAATGCCTTTCGGTATTTTAGTAATATTCAACAGTATCTAATAAAATAATGTTGTGTACTGAGGGATAGTAAAATGACATTAAAATATAGGCTTAATATTGATATTAGAATGTGTTTTTATAAATCAACAAATATTAAGTTGTATATGTTTTGTTTTTATTGATAATTTGAAGATGAAGTAGAAAATTATAGTATAAATCAGGCAATACTACCTACTCTGTAACTGCCAGAAGACTGATCAGAATATGTTTGTGTCTAATTGGCCTTAGAATTTATCAACCATTTCCCTGATTGATAAAGTAATGACTTATTAAACAAGCTATATACTCAATGAAAACTGTTAAGATTTTAAAAACACCTAATTTTGTTGAAAATAAGTATTTATAAAAGTAAATAGTTTATGTAATAAATGCATTAACTCAAAATTTACTTTTTAGGGGTGTAGAAATTATAAAAGAAAAACTTTTTATTATTAAAATGTTTATGATTAGCATTATTTTACAATATTAACAGTCATACAAATTTGGAAAACATCTCTTATCTTTTGTTTAAATTGTTAAAGGAGTTTTAGAGAAACACTTAATATCTTAATTACTGATTTTCTTTAATTCCTTAATATTGTAGACAAAAATTCACTATTGTTGTGTATGGACTATTGTTATTGTTACAATTAATTTTCTATATGAAGTATAAACAAAAATGTTATTACTGCTTTGTTTGTTTTGAGTTATCGTACAATATTTTATACTGTCTTCCCCTAGGTTGCTGTCCACTTTTATCTTTTAAATGAAAATTGTAAATATCTAGCAGTACCATAACATACTAACTTTAAGTTAATCAGTTATTAATGTCTTTTCATTCATAATATTTGAAGAAGCAATACTTTTTTTTCTGATTTCTAAACAGTACGAGTGAATGTTTATTTAGTGATCTTTGTTTATTTACATAGCTTAGATCAAGCCATTGTTCTGAGAATTGAATATTGTCATTATTGTTTTATTATTCAATTTAGTAAATAATCTTTGTAGCCATTTGTTTTATTGGGTCTAAGAATCTTTATGAAACTGCTTCATTATTCCTAAAAAGTTATTTAGTAAAATTGGTATTCATTCTAAGTTTACTTATTAAATTAATTCATTTGAAACTAATAAAGTCATATTAGTTTTGAATTATGAAAAACATTCAAATATCTGCTTATCATTTGAAAATAAAATTAAATGATTCTTACTTCAAGTCTCAAAAAATATTTTTAAAAACTTTATATATTTCTTGCAGTATTTAATTAGAATATTTTTTTTAATTTAATCAAAACAATTTATCTTTTTAAGAATAATGAATATTGATATCTTTCCAGTAATGTTATAATAGTAAATGTCAATATATAAAATAAATATTTGTATTATAATTTTTTTTCCCACTTCCTAAATTACAATTGATTCACTTTTCTTATTATTACGTTGGGTTCCAATTTTAACCGATTGCCATTTCGCCATAAATTGTATAATGGTGTTATTTTTTGGAAAATTGCATTTATTTTGGGGATTTTATGACATGGGTAACATGTATTTGTTCAGTATAGGCACAGGTTAGGTGTTTAAAGGTTTCTAGGCAGTTCTAGTTCGGCTGACTCCGTTAGAAATCTTTTAAGTCGGTGCTTTATTTCTCATCCTATTGACGTTTACTTAATTTTTTTTATTTTATTTTAATTTTAAAGTGAATAGATAAGTTTTTCGTGTCTAAGCGGGAAATGTATTAGTTACTAGCGCGGTGGTTTGGGTATGTGCCTATGGACGGTCATAACAAGCTTCAGGGGAGTTAAGTCGTTGATCACTGGAACAAAGGTAACCAAAATTATGTTCTCCTTATTTAATTATGTTTGTTTATATTAGTCATTTTTCATATATTTTCGCTTTTCGCGGCGTCTGCGTTTTGAATAATACTCGCCTTCTCTCTAACCCACTAACGGACTTGATAGTTTATCATACCTTTAATTTATGTTTTTTTTAACGTATTGAACTTTAAATATGATTTCAAATTGATGATTTTGTTAATAATTCCTATTTAAATTTCATTTGACATTAACAGTTTCTATGTAATGCTTTGATTTACATATTAATGTTGAAATTTTCTGTTCTCCAATGCATATAGGCTAGGAAACATTTGTAAATATTTATTTCATTATAACAACGTTTCTAAGTTTAATGATTTTCTAAATAACATTGTTTAAACAAAAAAACCGTTTAGTCTTTTAAATGAATTGAGAGGAAAGCCACTTAGTAAATGTAAATAAACAAACATTACACCAGTAGTATGACTTGTTTCAGTTTGTTGTTCCTTTTGTCTTTTAAATCCTTTTAATAGTTGAAATGAATGTAAGGTATTGTTATTATAATTTAAAATTAAATTTTCAAAGATTTTTTTGTACTATATTTTATTTCTGTCCATTATTTACCTGTTATTTTGCTTTTAGATGCAGTAATTGATTTTTAACATTCAAAACATGGAAGAAGCAGTACTAGGCGGACCGGATTTTAATATCCACAAATTAATGATTAACAATCAAGATAAAACTGAATGGAAGAAATCATCCCCATTGAAGACATATAGTAAAAAGACTACTCCAACCAATGATGGAAAGAGTAGGTATGGTAGATCCCACAAACCTAGGTTATCTGGAGACTTTTTGTCTACAGACAAGAAAGTAAGTCAGTATTTAAGAATAGATGTTGATAATCAGATGCACTATTTCAAAGCCTCACCTTATGCTGTTCAAAAAACACCAATGAAGAGCCCTCCTATTGGTACAGCTAGCAAAAGAGGTCGGAAACCAAAGGCTCTCACACTATTAAAACAAGAGAACAGATTAAGTAACAACTTAAGTGATTTTAATGTTAAAACTAGTCACCCAGTTAGTAATATAAATGACATAGAAGCTCCTGTTCCAACTTCTACTGAAACGTTACCCCTCCCTGACCAGCTGATAGTCCCTAAAGATGAACAATATTCAGATTCTGAGGAATGTATCAATGATGGTGATTGGAACGTTGGAGATTTGGCTTGGGCTTGCGTTGGTGGTTTTCCCTACTGGCCATGTGCAATAACAAAAGATCCTGTTGAGCTATGCTTCAAGAAAGTAAAAAGTAAGTTGTTTTATTTATCTATGCTTTATAGTAAACTTTCGAACTGATTTTTAAATAGTGTTAATAAGATTTAGATATCCCTATAATAGTCAGCCATTAAATGCAGGAGGATTTATTAGCAAAGTAATCAAAATAATTTTAGCTTTTGAACCTTTAAAGTCTGTTACTTTAAAGTATCGTGATATATATAAATTTGACTTGCACCATTTTTTAATATTAATATTAGGCTCATAACTTGTTCCTAGATTTTTTAAAAGTTTTATTGCTAATAGTACAAAAGAATTATTCCATACGGTGAGTGTATGTATTATCCCACTGTGAGGTATGATCTACCCTATTATTAGTGTACAGTAGACTCTTTCTAATTTGACACATTCCATTACGAAACCTCCAGTTGTCATATGCACATGTTACAGTGGGCTGAGGAGGAAAAACTTGAGTTAGCAAAAATTTTAATGCACTAAGATATTCAAGACTTAGTTTAAATTAAAATGTGATACTTTTAAAGTTGAACAAACAATAGTGAAGAAATACTTCCAATGTTAAATTTTATTTTTAGGATTTATATGTCTTATTTTGAGTTGTCTTATTTTTCTTAAGTTCTATTTAATATGTACTTTGTTTTGATTACGCCTATTTATGAATAAATATGTTGTATTATATCAGACTTTTAATAAAAGGTCTACACATTCTAAAATCCGACAGGTGTCTGGACCTTTAGTTGTATGATTTGAGAGAGTATACTGTATTGTTACTGTTGTAATTGAGTCAGAAATGTTTATTCTGTTAGTTTATGAGGTAAAAAAAAAAGTTGAAATCAAGTCTAAATTTGCATAATTACTTTACATTTTTTTGTATCAGCTTATAACCGACAGTAATGGTTGACTATATTTCTCGTAGAAAACCAAGTACACTCCCACTTGCCATGTTGAGTGATAGTTATGAACTAGTACTGTTTTATCTTACCAACTTAATATTTATTCATAGTGGTCATCAACTAAATTCTGTGTATTAACTCTGTTATTACAAACGGTGGATTTTTTTTTTTTAAGGATTATTCTAATTTAGTATTTTTTATAAAAAAATTTAACTTCAACACTATTTTTAATGTTAAGTTGGTTATGTTATTTTGATAAATAATTTTTGTACATTCAAAGATCCATAATAATTAAAGTTTCTCAGTTGTTTGAGAATACATTTATTTTAGCTATATCAAATTATAACTTCATATTAGTATTTTATTAGATATCGGTTTATAGAGATTCTCCTATTAGTATGATAAAAATAATCTATTTTTTCAACCATTGAAATGATAAATAAATATTGCTTGGTAGTACTATGTGGTAATAATTTTCTAAACTTAATTATTCATACTAGGCAAAGTACCAGTATTTTGTTAAATGATAATTTAGTTTTTAATTCACCATTTTTGGAAATTGATTATTCTGGAACTTAATGAATATAATATAATAATCATTAGCCATTCTTAAACTACAATCTTCACATCAGTCACATTACTAAAACAACAGGAAGAAGTACTTGTAAACAACTATAAACATTTTGCTGTTTATTTGCTTTCTTCTATTCTCATTTTTTTGGCACTTTTATGTCTAAAATAAATTAATTAATTTTATACTTAAATTTTGTTCTTATAAAATCATATCACTGTTATACCTAAATTTTGTTCTTATAAAACCATATCACTGTTATACCTAAATTTTGTTCTTATAATGCCATATCACTGTTAAAAATAAGTTGATTTTTTTTTTAATACTGATTTACTTCTTTATTGATCTTAAACTCTACATTATAGTTGTCAACAAATGAAAAAATCAATATTGAGATTTCAAATGTTGGTTATCTACTAGTTTATTGGATTACAGTCGGCTAAAATTAAATTTTATTTGACAAATTTTGATTGTTCAGTTTTAGGAAAAAATCGGCAGCCCAAGGAATGTATACATGTAAGATTTTTTGGAGATAGAGGAAGGAGAAGTTGGATAATGGCGACACATATCCTCCCATTTCATGGCCTCGATTCTTTTTTATCTTTGGCCGAAGAAACATGCACTGCAGTTGTAAGTAATCAATATAATCAATAAGTAAAGTTATTAAGTACAAATGAATCTTTCAATAATTAATACAATTATATCTTAATAAATATTTCTTATTACATTTGTAATTATCAAAGAATATTTTTTAAAAAATAAATATTATAGTTTTATGGTGTATCAATTAACATTAATGTACTATTTGATTTCTTAATCTTATACATTAAACGATCAATGGTATATATAAAAAGATGGTCAGGGTTGCGGTCAAAAGTGAAACAAAAATAGTTTACAACTATTTTTGTTTCACTTTTGACCGCAACCCTGACCATCTTCTTATATATCAATTTTTACGGTCAACTATATATACATATATACAAGATCAATGGTATAATTCTCTATTTGGGTTTAACCTTTTTTGTATTTTTATTGTAAGTTCAAATCCTAAGAATATATTTGAAAATCTTAACTTCCAGATCTTTAGCATTTATTCTTTCCCATTTTTATTTATCGGGGTTATTACAAGAAAAGAAAAGCTGTTTTGTGTTGAATAATATCCAAATATCACCCTTTAGAATTATGATGGGACAATTTTAATTTTAGGTTAAGTGATTTGTTTTAAACAATAAGTTAATTTTTTTTTAATAGAAATTATGCCTTTTTATTATTATTATTATTATTACTAGAGGGTATCTGCTGTCTGACTAATTATATAAATCATACAACTATTCACTTAATTGTACTATTCATTGCTCAAATTGTATAACTGTAATTTAATGCGTTCATCAGTTAAACTCAATTTTTTATGACCCGAAATTCTTTTGAGATTTCTTAATGAAATGATACATTGATGTATATATGTATTTTTTTTAATGGTGTAAATATTGTTTGGTCTTAAGAGAATCACAGCTTTAGCTACATTGTTAATTGTTTTATAGCAAAAACTAATTTTTTTTTTTTTTTGTGCATGAAAGAAAATACTTTGTGATTTTTTTGAAAAACAATTACAGACTCTTTCAGAATATTAAAAGTAAAAATATTCATTCTATAAGTTCATCAGCATTGATTACCACATACACTTTGATGTTCTCTTTAGTTGAGTCTAACCTCCTGCTCTTAAATCAGTTTTTTAGGTTGAAAAAAAAAATTACAAGATTTATTTATTGTTTTAAGATTAATATTATATCTATTACTATTTTAAATTAATTTTAATCATACCGAAAATGATTTTTATCGAAATATTTTTGTTTGTCCACAAATATAGGAAAATAGAGATTAGTTTAATTGTATGTACATCCAAGAATTCATAAAGATTTTTGGGCAATTCCTTAAAAAATAAGCAAACAGATCAGCTAAATATGCTATTTTCTTAATATTTGATTCCTTACAATGACTATATCAATCATTGAACCCTGAAGTAGGCGCTAGATTGCAATCAGTCTTTTTATAGGTTTTCTCACAGATCCTGATCGGGCAACCAAAATATATACTTTTGCCTGTCTATTTAAAAACGTTACATCTGAGAAAGTGATCTTTTGTCGTGTCAGAAATTTTAATCTACTTATTTCTTTTTCTGTACTAAAACTAACTACCTTAAAAGCAGCAATAATGTTGTACTTACTTTTACTTAATTAGTAGTTATATATAACCGTTGTTCACAGGTTAAAAAGAAGGATCCCAGACTTTACCGTTCCTTTACAGTGTTACCTTCTGTGAGAAAAGCATGGCAAGCTGCAGTCAGCGAAGCAGAAAGTTTGATGGAATCTCCTAGGTAAGTAAACTTTCTTATGGATTTGAGCCATTTCCTAGAAATATAATAGAATTTGTTATTACAATTATAAATAATAATCATTGAACCATTTTTTATTTATATTAATTTCAAGTACATATGGCAAATATATAATCACAGATATCATATGGTTTTAAAATTTATTACCTCTTTCTAGTACTTGAGATATGATAAAACTTAAAAGTTTTGGGAGATTTTTTTTTTTTTTTAAAGATAATTAAATCAGGCCAAATTAAGTATCTTGTGGTGAAGATAACTGCACTAGCATAAATTGAAGTTGGTTGTATAAAGTCAATAACTCATCTCCTTGTATGTTTCATATAAATCTATATTTATTTATACAACAATAATTGTATAAAGATATTGAAAAAAGTTTTGGAATACGTAAAAAAATGTTTCTTTTTTTTAAAGAAACAAAGTGAGATAAGTAAATAAATATGAAGTTTTGTATTTTTCCGTATAATTAAAACCATCCTTGCCACTACCCCACTTATATATTAGTATACATAAAAAAAATTGGAATATCTAAAAAAAAAGTTTCTGTTTCGATTATTTTTGTAAAAGTATAGGAGTTTTAACTTGTGAATTACCAGGTCAAAGAAGTATATTTTAATTTTTATTAAATAAAAAAATATATGTCCTATATTAGCAATAATATAGTTAAATTATAAAAAATTAATGCATAAAGAATATTGGAACCATTTTTGAAAATAAATACTTTTTAAGAAAACATGCATGAATTCATATTCTATAGGCCCTCCTTTTTTCTTATTTACTGAAGCAAGCAGCCTGGTTATTTTTTCTATAAATTTTTTTGTGATATGTGGAAAAATTAATTCTCACTCTTCCTGAGAAGAAATTGTGAACTACGTAAGGCTCAAAAACTGTCTTTATCGCACTTTTTTTTCTTCAAACAAGTGTTCAATGAATTAAGGTTTGGACTCATGAAGTGGGATTTCCAACCATTTTAGATTGAAACGCTTTAGAGCAGTCAAATTTTATATTTCCCTGCATTCAGTTTTGTATTGTTCTGTGAGAAGCAAAAAATTTTTTATTCCAAATTTTTCGACTCTGGGTGGGTGTTAATTCTTTTAACTCGTTCTTTTAGGGATTTAATTTGGTCCATGATGCTCTCAATGAATTTAAGTTTCTCCGCTCCATTAGCCCCCCCCCCCCCCATAGGTCCCCTCCAATATTTAATATGCACCAAGTTTAGGAAATTATACTCTCATTAACTTTTATCCACACATTTTGTAGGCCTTCTTGACCGAGAAGTTGTATTTTGTACTCATCTGTGAATATAGCAAGCTAACTGAAGTCTGAGGTGCGATTAATGTTGCCCTTTGTGTATGTTAGTATTTTTCTTTTTCTGTTCAGCTCGTTAACAAAGAATTTTCAACAGGCAGATAGCCCATGTAATCCATTTTTTCTGGGAATATTTCTTACCCTAGCTGAATTATTTATTTGCTCTCGCTTTTCTACAAATACCCCTTTCGTCATTATAGTTCATAAACTTAGGACTTAGTTGCAATGTACCAATTTATGATGTTTAAAACTGTGACATTACTACAATTTACAATTTTTACATATATTTTTAAAATCATCGTAGAGCTTAATTATATTTTTTTCTGATTCAGTCGAAATTTCACTCCACTTTTTCGCCCTATAGTACTCAATAGGCTGAAGCTAGGTGATACATTATACATTACGAAAGTTAGACGTGATTACATTAACATGATTCCTCTGATAATCTCTTCTAATCTCCTCAACATATTAAACAATTATTGGGTGTTCCAATACTTTTTGATATTATGAATCACTTCATTAAAAATAGATTTTAAATTACAAATATTACTTTGGATTTTGTATTTGAAACTGTTTATTTATTAATAACATGTAGCATAATTTAAACCATTTCAGGTGTTCCAATACTTTTTACACGAACTGTATTATATTTGTTCAAGTAATTCATCATCTATTGTTAAATTACAGTAATTGTAGTCACTATATCATCCTGTTATATTAAGCCATTTTTTGTTTGTAACTGCTAACCACTAAAACTACTGAACCAATATTTACTATATTTAAATTTCATCTTTTTTCATAGTCCCCGGAGGTTTTAGCGATAACAAAACCTTCTGATTTTATACTTATTGACATTGAAATGTATAAATAAAGTCAAACAGTTCTTTTGTTTAAATATGATCATTTCAGGAACTACATGTGAGATATGAATAATTCTTTTTGTATTTAACTTTTCATTAGAATATCTTACTATGAACTATGACAACAAAGCATTAACTATAAACATCATTCAATTTGTAAAATAATAATACAGTTTTTATATGTGGAAGCAGGTTTGTTACGCTAACTCTTGATTTAGTTAACTTTTGGAATTATATATATATATATATATATATCGCTGCATTCCATTAATAGTGCCACTTATTATAAGAGCACAACTCTTATAATACAACAATATACTGAGTATACCGTTAAATAATATTACTATATTGTTACTAGCTCTGTCCTTCAGTTTCACCCATTTTTAATTTAAGAATGAAATTGGATGCTTTCTGAAAAGCGATTTGACAGAAATTGTATTAAGTTTTATGGCTTTACATTAAAAAACACAGCACAAGTCAAAATATTTAAGGAAACTTTGTTGTAAACAATATTTGTATTTCTTTTTCCTCTTTCTCTTAAAATTTTATTTTGATATTTTTTCTTAGTAATAGAGTAAAGATCTGTGTTAATCACTATCTCTTCATTTTCATTTCAGATAATAATTTATATAAATTTGTTCATCATCACACAAAGTTATGATTATGTGGCTTTAAAACCAACTAGTTCTTGTGTTTAGTTTTTAAGTAACTACAACTACAATTAGTTACTAAGGCCCAAATAATGAAATATAACCAATGAGGGCCACAAGTTTTTTCCCTCTGTTTATATTGCCTCGGAGATTATGATAATCTATAATTGTTATAAGATTGTGAATGTTATGTTTAGTTTAGTGATCAATTCAAAATTTAATAAGTAATATATTCTTATCATAAATTTTGATTATCTTATAACTAGCATTTAAGAAAATAGACAGAATTCTAACTTTAATTTGTATTTAATATTTCAGGCATGAGCGTGTAATGTATTTCATGAACCTTTATCCTTCTCCTCCTCCGGAGAAAGAATTGCCAGGAGAAATTGTCAAACCAGAACCTAAAAAAAGAGGCCGGAAAAGAAAATCAGAGCTTCCAGCTCCACCTATTGCTGAAAAGAAAATCAAATATGAACCTATAGATGAGACATTGGGATTAGTTTCGGCAACTACACAAGCAGTCCCTCCATCCTTAGAAGTTCCACCTACACCAGCTACCGAGGCTACTATAAAGAAGGAGCCAGTTACTCCAGTCAAAGAATCGCCAAGAACTGAAGGTATATCGACACCTGCTGCCACTCCTCAAGTGCAGCTTAGGACTAAAATGGAGACAGATGTAGTAACACCTGTTAAAACAGTAAACTCACGAGAGTCTGTGACATCTGTTGAGGGAGAGGTAATTTCAATCCTTTTTTATTTTAATATTAAAAAAATATATGTTATAAAATTAATTAGATAATATTTATGTGTACTATCAATCATTTTACTTTTGCTTGTCTATAAATGCAATATATAGCATTATTAATGATAATTTTTATATGTTTTAGTCTACTACTAAACCCAAAAGTGAACCAAAAAGCAGTCCTCCAACTGGTAAGAAGCGAGGAAGACCACCAGGCAGGAGGAAAAAGAGTAGTGAAGATGACTTCGATTTTACACCTTTAAAAAGGAAGTATATTAAGAAATCTTCAAATGATTTGAGGTTGAGAGAAAATAGGACTAAGAAAAAGACCTTTAACTTTGATATGAAAAAAATGAAAAAACTTCGAGATCCTGCTTATGAAATATTCTATGAGAAAAATTTTGATCGTGTGTCTGATGAAAATCCTGAATTGTCAGAGGAAGATATTGATAAATTTATTGAAAAGATGTGGAAAGAAGTTAAGGAAAAACAATCAACATTCAAGTAATTATATTTGGTTATCTATTTTTTAAATATTAAATTGTTATTTTTGTTTAAAACCATATAAATTAATAACTTTAAACTCGACAGAGCTAGGTCCAGAGATGGAGCAGAACGTGGTTGCAGCGACAGTGGTAGAGATTCCAATTCTGAAACAAGTTCTCGTAGTGATTCCCCTCCTCCTCTCATATTGCCTTCCGTCAAAACTGTCTTCAAACGAGGTAACTTTTTGTTATATTTTCATTTTAAAACAAGATTTTTTTTTCTAAGTGAAGAGAATACACAGTGTGTTCTCATTAATTTTGATCATAATCTTTTTTTGTGATTTTCATTTTTTTAAAAATTGATCCATATCCTACATGAGCTTTTTATAGTTTTATACCTAAAATTTGGAAAATGATATCGACATGATTAATCTTCCCTTAAAACATTGTTTTAATCTAGATTAGATTAAAGGAAAAATATAAATGTTACAAGTAATCTTATTTTTAATTCAATAAATTTTTAAAAATATTTAATTTAATTAGTATACAAATCTTATAAATTTCTTTTCCACCAAAAGAGGTAATGGAATTTGATTCAGCCTGCAAAAGAAAACTGTTCCAAATTCAAAAAAAATATAAATCCAGTTGCTAGTGAGTTCAAAATTTGAAAACCATGAAATTACAATTTTGTTAGAAGTCTCTGTTTTCTGTCTTAAGTTAATCCAAATTTGAAGTTCTTGGACATTACAAATTATTATAACATAATTAAATTTGTCTTATAATAAATCAGTCTTATATGTATGCAGTTAACTTGATTAAAACCAATTTAATGACTTTTAGTTCTCTATGGTTATTTTATTAAATAGTTTGTTTCCTTAATGAATAAATATTTATCAAAATTGTTTTTTTCTATCTAATAATTTTTTATTTTATTTTTGTGAGGTCTTATTCAATAGAGTAACACTTGCAAGTTATTACCATTTTTAATTTAAATAAACATAAATAAGAATAAAGTAAAATGAACTAACGTCTTATTTTTAACATTGTTTTAATTTAATATTTATTGATATTCTTAAATTGAATTTGTATTGTGTTCATATTATTTTTATTCTGACCATTCATAACTGTTTAATCTATCAAATTAAAAATGAAACAAAAAATAATTTTAATTCAACTTTTTAAAATTAAAATAATCAACTTTTTTTTTATCTTCTGTTTATACAGGTATTTCATTGTTCAGCGGTGTAAAGAGTGAAAAAGTCTGTCAGATATGCTTTAAAGGTGGTGACGTTTTGAAGTGTCGTGGTCCTTGTAATCAGCAATATCATATAGCATGTGCTGCTAAACCAAGGTTATTGTCATTTCTTTATTTTTCATTATTTTTTTAGTAAAAAAAAATCATGGTATTCATTTTGATTAATTATTTTTCAGTGACCAACCACTGATTAAGGAAGAAGAAATCAAAAAAGAGGAGATAGTAAAGAAGAAGAGAGGTCGGCCCCGAAAGTCTCTTCCACTGCCACTTAATAATACAATTAATTCTCCAGACATAAAACCAGTAGAAAATAATAACGAAGACATCAAACCTGCTATTAATCATGACAATGATGTTAATCCTGTTCTAGACAATGGTGATAGTGTCAAATCGCCTGTGGAGAATGGTAAAGTTGAAGATATTAAACCAGTTATTGATAAAAATGGTATAAGCACTGTGGAAAGTATTGCCAATTCCTGTATTGCCGAGTTAGAAGAGCAGTTACAAAAAAATGCTCCATGTACTAAGTTTGCTATTGTGAATGGCAGTTCTAATGAAAACAACTCGGATCAGAACATTTCCAAAGTGAATTCCTTCGATACAAGCTCAGCTAATAAAGTTGATGACAATTCAGAACTAACAAATATGGAAATTACCAATTCAGAAGCTACTTTAAATGACAATGGTGATACTGATTTGTCTGATAAATCAGTTAAAGAACCTGATCAAGAATCTCTTGACCTTAATTTGGGAATAGATCTAAACGAAGAAGAATCAACCAACCAAGGTGAAGAACAAGATATGAATAGCTCTAACAGTAATGATAGCAAAGTCGATGTT
Source organism: Halyomorpha halys (assembly GCF_000696795.3). Classification (NCBI taxonomy): domain Eukaryota; kingdom Metazoa; phylum Arthropoda; class Insecta; order Hemiptera; family Pentatomidae; genus Halyomorpha; species Halyomorpha halys. The sequence goes on along the minus strand of NW_027107159.1, from coordinate 1,353,863 downwards.
GCAGAGACAAATGAATCTATTGAAGAAGAATTGCGCAATTCTGAGTTTATTCCCAAAGTAGACGATTCTTTAGACAAGTCAGCTGTTGAAAGTAACGATGAGGTTACGGTGAATTCTGTGTCTTCATGTGACAGTTTATCTAAAGATTCTTCTGATGTACCAAAGGCAGAAGCCATTGAAATTGCTAGAAAAGATAATTTAAAGTTACTAGGAACTCTGAGAGGCGATTCATTTGAATCTGAGTCTTCCAATAATAACATGCTAGTGGTTGATGATTCTTCAGCTGATGACAGGTTGATGATAGAGGAATCGCCAGTTAGTGAGACTCAAGATTCTTCATCTGATGTAAATAACGAAACTAATGTTAAAGAAAAGATTTCTTCAGCCAACTGTGAAGAAGAGGCTGAAAAATCATCTGCAACGCTGTTAGATATGCCAATAATTGACTTTACTGATATTACAGAAAATGATCAAAATGAACCAATTTTAATTACTCAAGACAATAAAGATAACTCTGTGCCAATTGGTAGTGGTGATTCACTATATTCCACGCAGGCTGCCAGTGATAGTAGTTTACCTAAAAATGCTAGTGAAATAGAAGGAATGATAGAAACACCGCCTGTTTCTAGTCCGATTGATGTTTCCGACAGCAAGGCAGAGGAAAGTGAAAAGGAAAACATTATTCAAGAAGAGAAAGGTTCTTCTCAAGAAGAGAAAGGTTCTTCTCAAGAAGAGAAAGGTTCTTCTCAAGAAGAAAAAGGTTCTTCTCAAGAAGAAAAAGAGAGTTCTTCTAGTGAGGAAATTTCAAACAAGGCATCAAAACCATCTAAAAAAGAAGAAAAAGAGAATGTGAGGAAATATTCAAAAGCAGGCAAAGTAAAGGGATCAGGAAAAGAATCCAAAGATGATGGTGAAACCTCAGCCAAGAATAGCGACACGGATTCTGATAAAAGTAATTTAAGAAATATATAGTAATTTTAAATATTTTTGTCATTGTGTTGGATCAAATTTTATTTTAATATTATGTATGTTTTATAGCAAAAAACAAGGGTTGGATGTGCAGTACATGTACGGAAGGGAAAGTCGGACCTTGCTTCATTTGTGCTAAGGATGAGGGTGATAGGTCAAGATGTGGTGAGTTATTATTTTTATCATTATTTATATATTCCCAGTCCTTTTCCTGTTTTCTACTAGTCATCATGTATATCAAGACAAATATGTTAGTAATCAGTGCACGTACAGTTGATTGATCTTTTCAGTCCATTTAAAGATATCTTTAAATATATTCTGTCGATAGTTTATTTGTTCTAGAATTTGTAAAATTTATAAATAAAGCCCTTGACCTGTGGGGCCATCATTAAGGCAGGCCACAGCAATATGTCATAAGAAACTAATTGTTGCCTGCTCTGATCAAAACATTCGGAATAAAAACTTAACAATTCATTCTGGTCTTAAAATCACTTGGACTTATTATTGCTTAAGTCCAATTCCCGATTTAGAAAATTAATGATCTACACATGGAGTATGAGTCATTTCTCTCTTAAGAAACAATTTAGGCTTGAATTAAGGTTTTTTTTTCTTAACCTCCTAATTTATTTACAATCTTATACACCATATATACATATATACAGACTTAATTCCAAAAATTAAATATAATGTATATATAACAATTAAAAAGACCCTTCTATTGCAACATAGCATTATAAGAATGGGAGGGGAGCTAGATCCTCTGAAGGCGGAGGAGGTTACAGTATCAGCCTGGAGGGGGGAGGGGGGTACAAGAGCAGGGAGAGACTGCTCCACTGGTGGTATTGAGTTTAGCTGCAAATTAGTTTATTATACTAAACTATTTCATTTAATTTCAGGTTATTGTGGCAAAGTGTATCATTTGAAATGCGCCAGAGAGTGGCCACAGTCCCAGATTTCAGAGACTGCTAAGGGTCGTCTAGTTTTTCACTGCCCACAGCATGCATGCCACACTTGCATCTCAGACAATCCCTCAACTGTCTGTGCCAGGTTCACTAATGACAGGCTCGTGCGCTGTGTCAAATGTCCTTCTACATATCATTACGGTAAGGCTTTAAATTTTTTATGATGCTTTTTAAATTAGTAGTTCACATTTATAATTCATATACCATTCTGTTTTTAAGAAGTGCAGTGATTTATTTGTATAATTATTCTACTTTTTTATTTGATTAAGAACATAAAAAAGCTTTGAGTAATATTAAAAACTGTTTTGAACGCTCATATCAAGTTAAACCTATCGATAGTTCTTTGGTAGGCTCCTCAGGATGAGTTATCTCAATACCAAACTTGATAACATATCTTGGGTTACTTGCATTGTATTTGCCAAGCAAATGTACCACATTTCTGTTTCAAAACAAATCCTTAGATGGTTGGATGTGTGGTCAGCTTAGATGGCACTTTAGACAGCAACTCTGCCTGATGGCCTGAAATTCACGTCGAAATATTGGCACAAATAAATAAGTCATGCCTATTTGTGTATCTTTACTGGCTGCATCCTTGACCATCTCCTCATGTAAAAAAAAAAAAAAAAAAAAATGATGGATGTTTTAATTAATTGACTATTTGGGAATAGGCTATGGATAAGTTGTTTTTGTCTGTTTCGTGGTTAGCTGAAGATTCTAATCAAATCTAATGTATAAATACTTTTGGAAAGGAGTCGTTTGTCATGATTTTGGATGCTTGCACTCCTGACTAGCTTCTCATATCAATCTAAGGTCAGCTATTAACACTACTTAGTAATCTATTTGTTAATTATTATTTCAATGCCTTGATTTTTTTCAAATTGGTTTCTTAAATACTTCAGTACTAAATGATTATTTTCATGCATTGTTACTTAAGGAACTCAGTTGGATATGATTTGAACAAAAAGCCAGGGAATCTCTGGCACACACTGTTTAGTGTGGTGTATTATGTTTGATTGGTCTTTTTTACAATGTTTTTTATTTACTTAGGTTGTGTTGTGTTATATGATTTTAGATATTATTATTAATTTATATGTTCCTATATTTTAGAAGGAGATAGTCGTTATTGTGGTAAAAAAAAAATTAGAACTAGTTTCAACTTTTTATTAATATTAAAGACTATTAGAGGGAGAAATGCCTTATTTATCGTAAGCAATGCTGCCCAATACAGTGGGTTGCTATAACATACAGCATACTCACCTATTATAAATATAGCAAAATACATTGCTACAATATTTACAACACTTTTTTTTTAATAACATTAAAATTGTATTTTTTTTTGTAAATAAATGGTTGAAATTAATTCTAAATTGTTTTTCTTGCCCACAGGCTGGAATCTTCTCATATATATTCAATTATATATTTATACTATGATATGTATATTTAGTTTTACGATATTTCCTGGTTAAAGGATTTTGTTATTTTAGGTAATTACTGTATTCCTGCTGGCTCTGAAATATTGAGCATATCTCAGATAATTTGTCCAAAGCACTACGTACCCCACAGGAAAGGTCTCCATCATGTCAATGCATCCTGGTGTTTCATTTGTGCTATCGGTTGGTATCATATTACTTGCTTTAAATTTGTGTTAAATTTTATGTTTGAAGAAAAAAAGCATTGTAAGCATTGTGTTATTTTTTCTGGCCCAAGAGTTTTTCTTATTGAGTATCTTATTGAATATAATTAATCTGAATATGATTTACTCATATTCATAACATATTGGCCATATTGTTTTTCCCATAAATACTAATTAAGGTAATGGCCTGATTACAATTTAATAATAATTATTGATTAACAGATTTCACTTGAAGATAAAGTATTCTTCCAATAATTGATATATTTTTAAACAAAAATTTTACTGTAAATAATGGACTAGATGCTTTTTTCTTGATACCTATATATTTAGAAATACATTAAATTGTAAAAACTAACAAAATTAATTCATAGGCTTCATTTTTTGTGGCATGCAACTTGTACATCTTACAACCTAATATATAGTAATAGTTTATATTTTTATGACTTTTATATTTCTTTTTGTTTTTAAAATTTCTATCCTGACTTTAAAATGATTATTAGTTTAAATAGTAATTCAGATTTTATGAGATACTAATAGAAATTTTTTTTAATGAGATTCTAATAGAAAAGTTTAAATGATAACAGAATTTTTAAATTTTTATTATAGTTCAGACAATTTTTGTTTGAAACTTGTAAGGAACTCCTGTTATCCGGGTTATATGGGGATTCAGATATAATCATAAACCCAGATAATCAATGAATTACAACATTTTATTGACTTAAACATTTCTTTTCTGATATCAGTTCTCATTTTCTGTAGTAGGATAATTCTGCGACAATCTTTCTGAATTAATGTTAATTTCTGTTCAAACATTAAAACGATATGTTTTCTTTTTTTGCGACATTTCATAAGTTTGTATTTAAATGGAGACTAAAATACAACTGAGTTAGTAATTTTGTTTTGTAGGCAAACAGACCAGTAATGTTTTTCCATTCATTATTTTTAAGAATAATACATAATTAACAATTATGTAACCATTGAAAATAATCTTGTGAATTCATTTGTTTAAATGAATATTGAACATATAAATTAAATAGAGTAAAAATTAAAAAATACCTTATGAAAGGGGAAAAAATAAAAAGGCTCCTCGAAACCCCGGTTAATAGAACCTTGGGTAATGGGGATCCTACTGTATTACATTTTATTTAATTTTTAATTTATAATTATATGAAAGAATTTATTTATCATTATTGTACTATTTTATTTATATTAGAAATAATGACAGATATCTAAGATTGGGTTCAAGGCTGTGTAACACATCAAATAAAAGAGGCGATGGTTATCTATCTTAATTTTTTTTGCTAATTTTATTAAATTTGTTTCTTGCAAATAATTTACAATTTATGAAAATCATATTACAGTCATACTACTCAATTAATATAATTTGACAGATTGAAAAAAAAAAAAAATGTATTAGTCTCTTTTTCTAACATTTTTTGTTTCCTTGAAAATTTAACTAAAAGATTTTTACCTCATGTTTAATACTAAACTATAAAATCAAAATTACATATACGTTTATTTTCCTTAAGCGTATTGTTTTATTCTGACTTTTTTTTTTAATCATTTCCTTTTCTGAAATGATAATAGTCTGTAATTTATGAGGAAAAAAAAATGTTTGAATGAATATAGTTGTAACATTTAAAAAAATCTCAATTTATAGATTAACATATTACTCTTGTTATACATCTTTGTATCAAAACCTATTTAAATTAAAATGTGTGTTTATTTTTATTTATTATTTTGAATTTTCGGACTTCTAATAATTGACTTCTAAATATGATTTTGTGTAAAGCGCAACCAATTGCAGGAGGATCGCTGATTTGCTGCGACCTATGTCCCAACAGTTTCCATGCAGAATGTCTTAAGATAAGCCCACCTGAAGGTGCATTCATTTGTGAGGATTGTGAAACTGGAAGATATCCTCTATTTGGAGAAATCGTTTGGGTCAAGTTAGGGACCTACAGGTACATTATTAAAACCCTTTTATTATTTTATAGGAACTCAATTTTTATAATTGGTTGTAACATTGGTGATATATATATTTTCAAGTATTTATAATTTGAATTTTTAATGTTTATGAAACTTGTTAAATTTTTTATTTGGTTTCAAATATCTATGTAATTTAGTTTTCTTCTTTTTAAATTGATTTTCAATTACAAGCTTTACTTATTACCTATTTAACTTATCACAGAACCTACTTCTTGTATGAAGACTTTATATTTTAAAGGTTTAAACAGTTAATATTTTTAAAAATGTTTGAAAGAATATAGTACCATTAATAAACATCTGAATTTTTAGAGTGATATTAATTTTATTCTTATCATCATTCTAAACTTATCGTCAAACTTACACTTTGTATGAACATCAATGGCTCATGTATTATAACTATTACAATTATCTATAATTAGAAATTATCTATTAAAATTTTATTAATAATGATCACGTGTTTTCTCTTATTGCTTTAGGTAGAAAATATTAGTTCTAAAGTAATAATAATTAGAATAGAACAGCCAATTCTAGCAGGAAAATGTTTTATATTGTAATAGGATCTCATACTCTGCTATTAGTAGACAGGAGATCACTCAATCGGACTGGCACTGCTGGGATTGTTTAACTCTTACTCTTCTATTACAGTTTAAAAGTTTCCTGCTAGAATTGACTAGCATCCTCTCCTCAAGCCTCACTTCCTTTTCATCTCGCATCACAAAATCATTTACTCCTGTATAATTTTTTTTTTCTTGAATTTTAGAATGTCCGCTAAGAAGTTTAACTTAAAAAATAATTAAATTTTAAAATGGAAAAAGTTTAATTAGTTTCATTGTTATTTATTAAAGTGTTTATATTTTGTAAGCTACACTTAAAATTTTTATAGTTTATAAAGTTAAATATCTTATTTTTTTTATTATGAGTTACACTATGTTACTATTGTTACTATGTGAGAAAACTATTATTACAGATGGTGGCCTGCTAAAATCCTTTATCCCCAAGAAGTTCCAGAAAATATTAACCAGTTGGCCCATACCAGCGGCGAATTTGCTGTCGAATTTTTTGGTACTCATGATTATTACTGGGTCAACCGAGGAAGAGTCTTTCTTTACCACGAGGGTGTAAGTTTTATCAGTTTTATTTTTAAATATTAGGGGTATTCATGATCTTTAGTTTAACATGTGTAACATGTTTAAAGCATGTTAAATGGATAAACATTTCTTTCTTCTACCATGTTAAAACAATATAACATATAACATGGTTGTGTCTGTGTATGTATAGAGTCTGTTACTAGGCCTGTTAAATGAAGAATGACGCCATGCAACAGACCAGCTGAGCTCGTCATAATTTTGTTTGTTGTGTTAGGTTACTTGCTCGTAGTTTGTGTTAGTATTGTTTTGGATGTTTTTAAAACTATTAAAGCAACGGCTGACATTAATAATGTCATTACAGTTGTCAATTAGCTCATCTTGATTCTGTTCCTCACAAATTAGGAGATTAACAAGGCACTCAGTAGTCAATATTCCACTTTTCACATAATTTAGGCATGTTGTAATAAATTATTTTAATCAAAACTTGTAAATACACAATAACTTGAAGTTTAGGAAGGAAAGGTTATAAAACAAGTTGCTCAGAAAATCTGCTTAGAGCTCTTATGCATTTACCATTTAACATGACTTTAAATAAGGCTGCTTACAATCCTTTACTTATAACATTACCATGGTAAAACATTGTAAATTTAACACATCATGAATACCCTTATTATAAACATTATTGTGAAATTTCTAAGGTGTGTAAATTATATGTAAATTTCAGGATGGGTGCAAAGTAGTTAGTAAATCGAGAGTTGATGAACTGTTTACACGTGGTGTACAAGAGGCTTCTGAAGCCTTTGTTAAATGGTCAGAAGAGAGGGCTAACAGAGAAGCCACTTCAAGGCCTTCCATGGTGAGTGAGATATTTATTAAATTTAATTGGTAATATTGGTGAAAACTGAGGAACAAAGTTGCATATAGTCTTCAATGTTATATGTGTAGTGGATCTAAGATGAGTTTGCCTATGGGTAAGAGAGGGGAGAGGTGTGCAGTGGCAAACATACTGCCAACCTCCCACTTGTTTGTTTTTTCTCCACTAGGTATGTTCCAACAACTACTTCTGACCGTCCGGTACTATACAGAGCGTACATAGTACATGTTTTGCCCTCCCAAATCCTGTAATGTCCATGCTCCATACAGTTGTGGATAGTCAGAAGCAGTTGTTGGAACAGACATACTCAGTTGACTGGGCTACCTTTTCTTTCCTCTCCTAGGCCTACTTCTGGAACTTCACAAATACAAATTTCTCATATCTGTTTTCAAAACTATTTTTCATTAATATCGCAAGATTATAAGTGTACCATAAGTTAATTCTAGTACCAAATATACTGCATTTTAAAAGGAGTAACCTCCTGTATTCGTAACTTGAGTCTGAGATTAGGTAGGAAAAGTTTTCCAAATACCTACCCAATTCCGAACTGGTTAGGCGTTACTAAGTTCCAGACTGTCTCTTCTCTAGTATGAGGGGTTTGTTATGATGTGGAGGGGAGAAGGAGCTAGGATGGGGGTGCGCGAGTTCCCTTTCCTACAAGCAAACTCATTTTAAACCTATTATACTTCAATAAATCTGCAAATTTTTCTTTCTAAAATGTACCTTATAGAACTAAATTTCTTCTAATTTTTTTTTCTTTTTGTTTAGAAACCCCCTAAGTTTGTGAAAATCCAATCAAACAGATTTTATGGAAATGTTAACAAAATAATTGATTCAAAGGAGAATGTTGCCACAACTTGTGACTGTAACCCAACTGAAGCCGACCCTTGTGGACCTGAATCAGACTGTATTAATAGGTAAGATTTTATTTTTGTATTAACTTTTCAGGTAGTTTAAATCAGAAATATGGATTAAAAATAAATCTTTCTGTTAAAATAAGTATTTTTTTTTTTTAAATTTTCATCAGTCAAATGAATTGCAACTTATTATTGATTTATTAGTCCACAATACTCTTTTCATTTACTTTTTTTTGTGTTTCGGGATTTCTCCAACCTCAGATAAAATTTTTTGGAATACATCACAGTTCATTAATTATGCTTGTAATAATTTTTCTTGTATCAATATTAAAATTAATTTATAGTAAATTATAATTTCCATAAATTTTGTCTTTATATCTATATTTTTACTCCTTTTTTATACAATTTCGTCAATGTAAATAAAAAATAAAATTTTAAACTTAAGTTACTCTCAAAGTTTGGCAATTTCTAAATTGTTAAAGCATTGTATAAGATTGTCTGTTCTGCTTTCTCTTCCATATTTCACTAAGCTATTGCTAATTTGATGTACAAACTAGTTTGAAAAAAGTCATTGAGAATGAAACCGGTTATTAAGTAAATAAATGCCTTTGACTCTTCATATAGGCTTGCAAAGTTAGAAACAAATTTCAAGTCCTTAACTTATGAAGGACATGGTAGCTTGTTCAGGATAATTGATGAAGATGAGGTGGAAGCTATGCAATCTGATCTTAAAATCAAGAAATATAGGGACATTTACTATAGTGTTAAGATTGAAGGGATTACCCCACACAAACCATGTAATGAAGTAAAATTACTATACGGATGGATTCTTAATGGAATGAGGCTCGGGAGCAGGAATATAGCTGATGGATGGATCTAATGAGAAGGCATCTCCTTATCGCTAGGAAGGTACACCTCTGTCTTTCGGGCTGAGGTTTTCGCAATTAATTTTTGTGCCCAGAACTTCATAATAGAGAGTACAATGATATGCTCATCATGATTTAGTGATGTCAGGCAGCTATTTATTCGCTAGGCAATTTCCCTTCACACTCAATCCCATATGCAGTGTTAGTTATAGCCATGCGAAGAGACACATTAAAGCGAGGGCAATGCTGGGATATTTTGGAGGAACTCTAGGGGACAAGAGCAGTCAAAGATGTTTCTATAAGGCTCTTGCACATGGTGCACATTTGCCATTTGAAAAAAGTAAATAAAATACACTGGAGAATTTTTTTATTTTTATTAAAAAAATTATAGAATCCAATTTTTCGTAATTGTGAAATGTTATTTGTTTGTATGTCATTGAAATTTTATACATACTCATATTAGTTATTTTTCATAGCATTGTCATATTTCCTTTTATATAAACTATTCTACTTTAAGAAGGCACTGATTAAAAAAAAAAAAAATTATAAGTTTTAGCTTCCTATATTTTAATTTCAAGATGTATAGTTCAGTGATTTCGGCTAATTATGTTTCAGGTTGTTGATGGTTGAATGCAACCCTCAGGTCTGCCCTGCCGGTGAAAACTGCTGTAACCAAAACTTTGAGAAGAAAAACTATCCTAATCTTACCCCCTACAAGACAGAAACTCGAGGTTGGGGTCTTAAAACACTAGATCCTATACCTAAGGGTAAGTTGGTCTTTCTATTTCTATTGTTTTGCATAATTGTAGATTATATTATTACCTGTATGAAAATATTTATTTACTTTTACGTTTTTTGTTATTTAAAACTGTAAAAGACACCAAAACTCCAATTATAATGCAGTTTATTTACTGCATTTCCAATTATCAGGGTTCTAAGGTGCAAATAAATAAAAGAGAAATTATGAAGTTAAAAAAAAATAAACTGAAAAACTTATTTGTATTAAAAATTATTATTATTTTTTTTTTTTTTAAATAATTGTTTTAGTTTAAATGTTACAAAGAAAATTGTTTTAGTTTAAATGTTAGAAAAAATATTGTTTTATGTTGTCCAGTTTAATAAAAAATTGAATAATGATTTAAAAATAAGTAAGTCCCTTGAGAGAGTGGTGAAAATAATAAATTTAGTAAGTGTGGCGAAACTATTCAATGTATGTAGACTTTTCATCCTATTTTATAGTTCCTTTTCAGATCATTAAAGACAGGATACAAATAAAAATTAAAACATCATAAATAAAAAAAATTACCAGATAATCACTAAATAAAAATAAAAGTAATCAAAGGTTTTTCAACTGAAAGAACTAAATATTGAAAATAAAGTCTCTCTGATAAATAAATTATATAATAATTTTGAGTTAAAATCACCGAAGTATGAAACATGAAAATGTTAGGATAAGATATAAGATGGAATAATTGTAGGGAACAAGGCACATAGGGTAAATAAATACATATTAAATTAAAGTTAATATTGTATAAAATTAACTGTAATATGTAAAAAGGTAAACTATATAACAATTAATTAAAATTAAATTTAATATATAAAAAATTAAGGAAACAAAAAGAAGAAATAATTTTTTTTATAAACTAAAACTATGTATTATTCTGGTTTTATTCTCGAGAAGGTATATTATTTTCTCATCAACATTCCCTCTATTGATTCCCTTTGACAGATTGATGAAGTCTTTGAGGAAATCCCTAATATATGCAAAAGAAATAAAACAATTATTATTATTGTAAAATTATTCTTGTAACAGTGTTAATTATCAGTTGATAGTTTTTTGATGTAGAATCTATATATTCTTACACTCTTATTTTCTTATTGAAGGTGGTTTCATCATTGAATACGTTGGTGAAATGATTGATGAAGAAGAGTACCGTAAGCGACTGGCCACTATGCAACAAAACAAAGATGAGAACTTCTATTTCCTCACCATTGACAAAGATAGAATGTTAGATGCTGGGCCAAAGGGAAATGTTGCAAGGTAAACATTCAAGTTTTCATTTTGTAGTTTATGCGCTATGTATATGTAATTATCTGTGGTGATAACAATAGTTTGTATGGATTGTCCCATCGCAAATCAAAACATTTTAACTTATAAAAAATTGATTTTTTTCTGATTTCTGAATGTTTTTAATGAGAATAACTAGGTTATTTATTTTCGGCCTTAATTGCATTTGTTAAATTTTGATCAAAAAAATTTTACATTATTAATTTGATCTAATAGTTATATAGTTAAAACTTTAATTATTTTAAAAATTCTTTTGATGAGAATATAGTTGACCGATAATATGAGGAGAAGATGGTTGGGTGAGGGATGCTGTCAGAGAATAACACAAATAGGTTGAAAGAACTTATTTATTATTGCCCACGTCTTGGCCAGAATTCCTAGCCTTCATCAGGCCTAAGAACAAAGTACAAGATAACAACCAATGAAAAAAAAAATGAATATATAAAAAGAGAAAATATTGTATATACAGAATGACTATAGTAAATAATTGTACAGAATGAAATAAATGAAAATAAGTATAAAATAAAACGTATGAAAGAAGTATAAAATAAAACGTATATAGGTAATTAAATAAGTAAAATAACATAATTAAGGAAATAAAAATTCAAAGTTATTATTGCAATTATATTATATTATATTGCAAAGAAATATGAATATTTAAATTTAGTAATAATTTAAAAATTAAAGTTATGGAAAGAAAAAAAAAAATAGAGAAAGAAAATATGTGTATAATAGAGAAACTATGTAACTAATAAAATATGTAAGTATAATACTAGAATAAAGAAACAAAATATAAAGTTAGTTAGACAAAAAAAGTGAATAGAAAACATAACAATAATAATATGCGGCAAACATCATGACAAATAACGTGGGTAAGCAAAATTAAGAAAATAATAGAGAAGGAGAAGGGGGTAAAAGAAAGATAGGAAAAAGAGAATAAGACAAAGAGCTTGCCTACTAGCGATAGTAGGTGAACTTATAAGTTCTTTCAACTTATTTGTGTTATATTCTGACTGCACCCTCAACCATCTTCTCATATAAAAATTCTTTAGTTCTAAAAATGTTCAACTAAGCATAGTTTGGATCTCACTGCCTAAAAATATAAGTATTAAAGTTTTTTATTTTATTTTTTTTTAGGTTTATGAACCACTCCTGTGATCCGAACTGTGAAACCCAAAAGTGGACTGTAAATGGGGATACTCGGGTCGGCCTCTTTGCCCTGGAGGATATAAAAGCAGGAACTGAATTAGTTTTCAACTATAACTTGGAAACCATCGGTAACACCAAGGTGGAATGCAAATGTGGTGCTTCAAACTGTGCAGGTTACATTGGTGCCAAAAATCTTTCGAAACCCAACAATAATAAACCAAAGGTATGTTGATTCCTCTTATGTACATATAATTAGAATAATATGTTTAATTTTCTTGATGTTCATGTTTTAAAATTGTATTATGAAGAATAATTTGTATCAACAATCACTATTAAAGTCATATTTTTTGTTATTTGTTTTAAAGTAAAATTTCATCACAATTAGACTTGATAGAAAAAATCTAGTTTAGGTGAAAAAATATTTAGTTTATCTCGCCCTCTTACTTTTCCACTAAATTTGTAAAAACTATTCATATCTTGCATCATAAAGATTATTATTTTATGTAATATATATAAAATTAAATTTTCTTTCCCCTTAAGAAAGCAGAATTATGATCTTCCTATATAAAAAAAATTCTCAAGCCTATTGATTGGCAAATTTTAGAGTCCCATGGGATATTAACTATTGTATATGTTTTGTACTTATAATTTTTAATGCATTTACTATTGATTCTAGAATGGGACAGAAGACAAGAAAAGTGTTGTAAAGAAGAAAAAAAGGAAATCGACAAAAGCAAACAAACACACGGAGGACTCCTGTTTCACTTGTGGTAACGGAGGTGAGCTCCTACTCTGCGATGATGCCACTTGCCCTAAGGCATATCATCTCTCCTGCCTCGGGCTCACCAAGCACCCTGCCGGTAGGTCCATTGTCCATTTTAATTTGTAATATTATAAATTTTAAACTTGTTTACATGTTAGTTAATATATAATGTTGGCTTTTTGTTTCACTCCCTGTAAATGCGACTTGGATAAGACATTTCAAAAGGTTCTTATCTTTTTTGGAATTTGTTTTTATAAATAAATTGAGTTGATTTATAATTTAATATTAATATTAAATCCAACAGGTGGATGGGTCTGTCCTTGGCACCAGTGTAGTGTCTGTAGCGCTACTAAAGTTCAACGCTGCACACTGTGTATAAACTCTTATTGCAGCGAGCACGCAGAGGGTAACATCTCTCTTAGCAGGAACCATGGCCTCCTCTGCTTTTCACATAACCTGGTATGATAATTAGTTCTAATAATTTAAAAACTTATTTTTTATCTGAGTGGCTCAATAATTTATTATTTGTAGTGTAGGTCTGCATCAGTAACACCTTCTTCCCCCTCCCTCCCTTTTTTTTTCTCAAGTTTTGAAAATATCTAAATTCTAAAGGTCTTAGTTGTGGTCAATGAAGTTCTTTTTGTCACTTAATCTTTTCCAGTTCTTTTGCAGCACAGTTAATTCTGTAATTTCTAACCAAGAGTGGTATTCTCAATGAAACACCCTCTTAAGATATTTCATTTTAAAACTATTATATAGCAATTTTTTCAAACTCGTTTTACATAGGCATACATTTCCAAAAAGTACAAATGAAAAGGACAAAATTGTTTGAGAATTAAATTTCTCCTTGGATAGTCGTCATCCTTCGAGTACCTTTACATGAAATTGAATTTTCTAATGATTTTGATCTTAACTTTAGTTTGATTTTTCATACCTTTTGCACCTAAATCATAAAAAATTGTTTAGTTTGTGGTGATCTGTACCTTCAGAATGCTTCAGACAAAAATTCTTTTTAAGGATTAATTTTTTATGAGAATCCTTAATTTAAAATATCTCTTTCCATTAGAAATTTCAGAAACTAACAGCACTGGAGAACTGGAAGAGGTTACATACTTGACTTCACAACCAAAAGACAGGCTAATATGACTAACTTTTTAATAAGTGTGAAATTACTTAGTGAATTTTTTCCTGTAATTCTATATGTATTAAGGTCAACCTTTAAAAAAAATAATAATAAAAAAGAATCTTGTATTTCCTACCTGATTTTTTCTTATTCTGAAGAATATTTTATATTTTATTCATTATCTTAGGAAACAAATCATAACTTTTTCATTTTTTATGCATTACTCACACAAACTAAAGGATGTTATTCAAATTAGCTAGTATCTTGCATTAAAACTTCTTAATAATGAAAAAAGTAACTATTAATAATTAATAATGAAAAAAGTTTGTAGGGTGTAAGACGAGTGTACTACATGCCTATTATGGGACTAGAGAAGGCGTACCTGCCATTAGGTTAAAGAAATATATTGAAAAGATTAATTATTTTATTATATTATAGTTCTGAATTATTATTTCAGTCGGACAGCGGATCAGATTGGAGCGCAGCAAGTGACGACGAAGATTCAAGCAAGGTCAAGTCTGCCAGCAGGAAGTATTCTCGGTCGAAGATAGTCAATGGCCATGCCGATTAGCAGTTATTTAGAGACTGTTATTTTTATTATTAGGCTTAACTTGTTTTAAATATTATGGAAAAGAACCGGTTCTTTTCCTTAAGTGAATTTTTTTATATGTGCCTCTATGAAATATGAAAGCAAGTTAAATATTTTATGTAATAAGTTGAACATTATATTTTATACATATATATATATATATTAATTATTTATATTTTAAATTCCTATCCAATAAAAAAAAATGTATTTAGGGAGTTACAGTATACTTATTTTAATGATCTGAAAATGATCAAATAAACATTTTTGTTTATTAGAGAAAATGTTCGGATTTGTATAACAGTTAAGTAATGGAAAGACCGGAGTAATATGCATTGTTGTTACCAAATAAAATTGATCCCTGTATTTTTTTTTTTTAGTGATTATTTAAAAATCATTACAATATCATTATTTTATGAAAATTTATTGTTTTATAAAGCACTTTAATTTTTTAATAAACACGTGTCGTTTCTTTATAATTATGTTGGTTTATTATTATTTTTTTTGCGTTGATTGCATATAGTTGTTAATACTAATGCAGTAAAATTTGATTTAAGAAATTTTTTTTTGTTTAGAAACTGTAGGTCTTATAGGAAAGTGTAGTGTTGACCTTTTTATCTGTACATAGTGTTATCATTGTAATTGTATATGTATATCATTATTGGAATTGATTTATAAGAAAAAAAAAAGTTTACAAAAAAAATAATAAAGGTTAATTATTGTACCAAATTTATACAAGTTGAAAAGACTTTGCATTGTTAATGCAAAAGAGATTTATTTTTGTTGATCTCGCCTGATAACTTTTACAAACTTACATATATTGTGGTTACTAATATAAAGGATATAATTCAATTCTGTAAGTATTTAAGGCTATTAATAGGGAAGAAGAATATAAAGAAAGCAGCTATTTTGTACAAACAACGTGTATAATTAATTTAATTAATTTAATAATTATAAAGCAGAAATAATAAAAAAATTAAAAATATATCTTCATGCCGGTTGTTTCTTTCTGAGAATGACGAATCCTTCCATAACAGGTGTGAGAGGAGTGTAATCCTCGGTGGCCAGTTCGGCACGTTCGCCAACAGCAAGGAGCACAGGTGTAGTATGAGTATGGACACCAGCTATTGTCTTCGGGGTTCCAGCTTTACCAATCACATTCACTGCCTATTGAAAAAAAAACACATTAGGAACCAGGGAATCTTCTGTAACTAATGAAATTTTATTCTTAAAGTAAAGTGTGATCTCTAAGAACAAGGAGAAGGCATTATTGAATTTAAGGATAATATGTTTATTAGGTTAAATTTTTTTTTGGGGGGGGGGGGATTTTATCTTTTATAAGTTGTAACAGGATTTATTTATGTTCTATATAGAGATTTATCTTTCATGAATTCTGTTAATATTCATGTTGATATCTTTTTTTATTCTTCATTTATTAGTTTTGAAATTTGACAGTTCTGCTTTATTTTTGTAAGTATCCATGGTAGTTTAAATATTAGAATAATAATTTTTGAAATATTATTCTCTGAATCCATTGTTAATTGATATAAATATTTAATAGTTTATTTTTACTATATTTTGGTTTAACTTTTTTATTTAACAGTTATTCTAAATTTTTTGACTGAGAAGTTATTGCATTAAATTATGTTTGTTTATCTAAAAATTTATATTTTTAATTTAACATCTCTTCTTTTTATAGGTAAAGTTTCATGTATTTCTTCAACGGTATTTTGGTATAGATATTATATAGGATTTGATTTATTTAAAGTTTGGTTTTTATTTATTGTTTAATCTATAATATTTTTAATTGTAAGTTCTAATTTGGTTAGAACCTTATTAGGTTGGGATGATTTAGGATTGGTATAATAATTAGTAATTTATTATCAAAATTTAAAATCTTATAATGCAGGTATATTGACTGTTTCAAGTAATCAAATTGGTGATTTTTTTTTATTAATAAGTTAACTGACCTTTTCATGACATTAGTGTTCTGTACTAAATTACATTGGGATAGTTTACCTGTCCAACTCTGACAGACACTGGTAGCGGTTCTAGATGTTCATCAAGTGTTACCAACCATCTTGGGTACATCGCAGTAGCTAGTGTGTAGAGCAAATAGTGGGACTTCCCAAGCATTACTGAAAGAATTAAAAGGCAAATTGTTTAAAATTTTCCTTCTCAAATTAAAATATATATAATTCCCTAATTAGATTTGATAATAATAATCTACATGTATATTAATAAAATCAATTAAATTAAACCTTAAAGTGATAGCTAATAAAAGTCAAACTCCTTACATATATGACCTTACCTGGTATTAAAAGAAGCCAGAGGCAATGTGATAACCAATTTTTTTATATGTCTTAGTGCTATGTGTTACATTATGATAACACAACCAAAATAATGTTTATAAATTTATTTTGAACACATGGCTTTTGACATTGAAAATAAAAGAAACTGGTTAGGAAATCTTGGACGCTTTTTTGTCAAATACATTCACGTAAAATCTGTTTTTGTTTTTTCAGAACAAAATACTTCACATCTTTCAAAATTGTTATCAATGTTGTCAAAAAATAGTTCCTTTTTAGATTTTTTTCTTTTTGAGTGTTAGAGCAATTTGGTCGTGTTCGATTCAAGATTTCTACGTATAAATCTATGTCAGAATACAGTAAAGCTCGGCATTTGAGATACAATTTTTTTTGCTTTTACAATATGGCAAAGAATAATTCCAAAAAGTTCAAATTTTAATTATTTGTATTTGTACATTAATTATTATACAAAATTTAATGTTCATGAATAGAAAAATATATATTTTTTAAAAACTGTGAGACTTGTGAAATAATGATATGTGATAAGTAAAATCCGTTTGTGTTTTTAGCCATTTTATAACAGAAAGTGATACTCTAAGGGTCTAAAAAGAATTTAGTAAATCTGTTTATGTGTTTTTATTTTTTATTATAAATTAAAACCAAAACTTGAAGAAAAAAATTTCAGTTTTTTACCTGGATAGTTGGCAAACAATATTAGGAAAAAGTATATAAAATATTACAATATTTAGTTCAGGTAGACTTTTAATTTTATCTAAGCAGGTCTAAGATAATTAACCTAAATAATAATCTTACAATATTTAAATAAAGTGATGTTAATGAATAAATAAAATGAAGTTAATCTTACAAAAAAAATAATAAATAAATAAAGGTCACCATAGTTATAAATTCTTGGTTTATTTTAATTTCATGAGTTTTTCAGTTGATAGAATGGCTAATTCCATAAAATCATTATTAGTATTTTTAATAAGAATATATTATTGAATAAATGATTGACAACTTTAAAATAATTTAAAAGCTTTTCGATGTCAAAATTAACCTGAATAATTACCCAAAATATCAAAAGTTTGAGTAACGACTTCAAGAGAAAAACTTAACAGACAGTTATTCATAAAAAATTAAACATAACAAACTAATAACAATATTTTATACATACTTTTATTCATAAAAAATCACCAAAAAATGTATTGTTTCTCAATATTTTTGAAAAACAGAAACTGCACATACTCTGTTAAGAATTATACTTGGTAATAGTTTATACTTTTGAATGTCTATATTCATTATCCTTAAGATTTTTCCTCTAAATTATTTGTATTTTACACAACTTTGAACTTATCAATATTTTATCAAAAGAGATCAGATATGTAAATGGAGATTGAAGAAAAAATTGGGCAACAACCAACCATATTCAATCTAAGGTAGTTTTGACGTGACAACGTCTTATAAATCATTTTGCGGGATGCCATGTTAGAAAAAGTGTCCCGTAACGGAAGTAGATTGTGGGGGAGGTAATTAGTAGTGTAGTAGTGGGGGTAAGAGGATTATAGATGCTGAGAGTCATGCAGGCAAAAGTCTCCCGTAACGGAGAAGGTAGTGGTGGGGATGGGTAAGAGTGAGGTGGTGGGGGTAAGAGGATTATAGAGTATACGTTGTCACGGAAATATGTCGCCTCGGCGCTTCGCGCCGAGGCCTACACGGGCACGGTTTTTTTGATGTACAAGACTTATTAACGATCCATATGCTGAAATAAAGTAACCAAAGAAAAGAAAAATACTTACTTGTTTTAGTGTCCAGGAAGGAAACGAGTGTGATAAGAAGACCAGCTACTGCGGAATAGTTCATGACCTGCCTATCGGTGTGGAATGGGCAGAGGGATAGTGTACCTTTACCAAGATGAGTCAGCCCTTGAGCGATGCGCACCATGAACAGGTGACCAGTGTTCTTAGCATGGTACTGTGCTAGCTGGCGTAGCATGGTAGCCAACCTGCAACATTCCATGAAGAACTGGTTTATACACCGCTACTAATAGAGAGGTTTGTGAAGAGAGATAATTACAGATAGGAGGGAGATCAGTGCTACCAAAACTATGAGCCATCAGTCATCCCCTACTCCTAGTGTTCTGTAATCCTTAACCCAAGCCATTGGCCAAGGCTGGCACACCATTCTCTAGAAACCTTATTGACCGTGGTCAACATAACGTTAATCGGAAATTACTACTATTATTACTAATAATGGGTACTGGGTACTGTTGGGGAGTTCTTTAGATAACGAAATGCACCTAAGAAGGATTTTGCCTTTTCTTAGCCTATGCTAGTATTGTAAAAAAAAAATTCTGAATAAGAGAAATATTGTAAAAAATGAAACGGCTTTTATTGGAAACTTCTTGATACTTTATTTTAAAAAAAGAGAAACAAAAAATACAATCTTATTACATAAAAATATATCTTGTACATGTAAGCAAACAAAAGAAAAAACTTAAGACCAATCTTGATAAAAAATACTGGAAGATTATTGATTGACCGTGCGTATAGATGAATGAAATATGCTCCGGGTGCAGTCAAAAAAACTCAAATAGTAAACAATTATACTATTATTATTGAGCCAACGTTTCGCCCCACATTGCAGGGCTTCTTCAGGGCTAAAAAAGATACAAACACTCGACATAGTGTTATTTTCCACTTATGTTTTTTCTTCTTTGTACTATGTCAAGTGTTTGTATCTTTTTTAGCCCTGATGAAGCCCTGCAACGTGTGACGAAACGTTGGCTCAATAATAATAGTATAATTATTTACTATTTGAGTTTTTTTGACTGCACCTGGACCATATTCCATTCATAAATAAAAAATTAATGTTTAATTAATTACAAGCCCTTCTCATGATTAAAACAAATTGTTAAAGGTAAATACCATAAAAAGTACTAACATAGATAGTATTAAAGAACAAGTATTATCATTTCTGTAGACAATGTTTTGCAAAAAAACATGAGAGAGGAAACAAAATATCTTTCTAACACTGTTGATGCTAGACTACTAAGTCACATATTAGAATACACGAGATATAAACAGCTAAGTGTAAACAATTAAAATCTACTGGACTTGCTAATGTTGATGTTTCTTTGTCTTACCTTAACAATAAAAATTGTTCTCGTTCTTTAATTAAGTTTACAATAAGAAAATTAAAAATAAGTTTTGTTTTAAATATAATTTAATTAATTTACAATAAAATTAATAAAACATAAAGATGAGTTAGAAGCCTTAACAGCTTCCAAGATTGATATTATAAAAAATAATAAATAGATTCAGTTTTTCTTTTGGTAAAGGATATTAATGAGGTTCAATACCCTCATTGGTAGCCATATTTGTTTTTAGATAGAAATAAGGAAAAAGTGTAATCCCAGGTCATTTAAAGTTACTACAATAAAGTATAAACATTAAATGTTAAAATACCTTGCATTGTTAGTCCCTGCACCAACCAGGCCCATGGAGAAAATAGCATTGTGAGCCACTTCTTCATCAAGGTCATGTGAATATTTATTAAGAACATCGATCACAGCTAACTGTAATAAAAATTTAAAATATTTTATTTTCATCATCAAGTATCATGTTTTAAAATTATGTTACTAAAAAATATTTACCTGAGGATTCGATATTGACGACAGTGCTATAGCCAAGGGCACAGCTCTTCGTACTGCAGGTTCACCATATCTTCCCTATTGATCAATAAAAGTACAAATAGCAACATATGCATTATGCGAGTATAACATATAAAATATCATTAGTAATATAATTATGAATAACTAAAAAATTAAAAATGAAACAAAAGAATCAATGAAGGTGATACTTACCAGCTGTGCGAATATCCTTGTGGCCATTTCAGATCCTGTCTCCTCACCCATTGCAATCACTGCTACAGAAAGAGCGGCTACTGCTTGCATACACGTCATGTCCTTCACTTTACTACTCTTTGACTCATCTTTGTCCTTGTCCTTATCCTTGTCCTTCTTATCAGTTTCTTTCTTTTCTTCCTTTAATAGTAATAAAATTAAACATGTTCAAGTTCAATTCCACATTACATTTAATTAAATCTTCTTAAAAGAAAAATAACAATGGATAAGGAATTTTATAATTCTTACTGGAGTGGGATAATGTTCTGAGCACACTTGAAGCTGCTCCTGGATGACAAGTACATCCCCAGTCCCTGCATAGACACACATCTTCAACATGTGTTGTGATAGAGACCGCAAAGGTTCTGGAAGAGCTTCAAGAGCAGCTTTTGTAGCTTCTGTGCCTTCTCGTTGACCTAAACAACAACATTTCCCAAAAAATGACATGAATTGTAAAACATCAACAATAAATTTATGATATATATGTATATCACTGAAATTATTAAATATTTAGGTTTTATTCTCTATTTAGTCCCCTCTTTTCTCTGTATAAATCATATTAACCACCAAGTAAATGGTTAGATGGTTAAAAATCTTTTTGGATCAAAATATTTTAGGATTTAATGTTAATAGTAATATAAAATACTGTAAAAATAGACTTAGTAATTACCCAGGTAACATAGACCAAGTGCAAGCGGCAAAAATTTGGAGTAGTGTCCTTCAGTCATCTCAGCCACAGGAAGATCAAGAAGAGTTTGAAGTATAGTTGATACTACATCGGGATGAGGTGTACCGAGTGTAATGAGGGCACATGCCAATGCTGCCATAGCAACGACCTCGGGTGTTGATCTCGAGTCAGAGAGCACTGGCAGCAAAAGGGTAATGGCGTCTTGTCTTTTTGTTCCAACATAAGCCAGGCCCAAACCTGCATAACAGAATTATGTAGAAAACTATAACCTTATCAAAACATACATAACTTAAAAAAAAAACTAATATTAAATAAAAAGTATGATGCAGTGTAAGGATCACACATGTTTTACTTATCACCCAATTTATGTCCCCAAGTTTTGAGTAGATTAGTGGATTCATGTCCAAGTGATCCCTATTTATGTGATTTTCGAGAAAAAAAAAATGTTTAGACTAGGGAAGTGAAAATTGTGAACACAACATTTTATTTTTTATGTTGCTTTAAATTTCATAATTTAGGGTTTTTAAAGTGAGAGTAACAAATATTAACTTTTTTCCTGTCAAGAATGCAACAGTTAAGCAAAAGATAACGAAGGATAATAAGGATACATATGTATACAATGAGGAGAGATTGGGAGCTACCGGTCTTTCTGATTCGAACCTGTCTCTTTATTTTTCCTTTTTCCTCCTTTAAAGAACATTGATATATTGAGTTTAATCAAAAGCATTAGATCTGTTCTTTTATAAAAAATATTCTATAAAGTGGCACTTCTGGTCAGTTGATTTTATCAAAACAGTAGCTGCCATACCCCAGGTAAATTTCCACCTTAAATATGTAATTCCTTTTGTACTATATTCCTTTTGACTGTTCATTTTTGAGCTAGGCTGACCACAAACACACACAACACAGACCATATTGTGATACTTGGTTATATGGACTTAGAGGACCTCAAAACATGTAGCAAAATCAAAATTTTACATTATTGCAATACTTCCCCATACTGTATATTTCATACATAGGTAACTGAAGATAAAAATTACACATTAAACAGTAGTTCAAAAATCATAGTTAATATACAGATTGTAGTCTTCAATTTTAATAGGCAAGGAAGAAGTACTAACATGCCTTTGACAACTTTTTTTTTTAAAAAAAGAATTTCATTCTACATAAAGTTTTTTTTTTCCACATATCTAAATAAAAACATTATCATAATATTACTGATACCTAAAACTGCACCAATCCTCAAAGTGACACTTTCATGAAGGACATAATCAGAAAGAAGAGCCAGCGCAGGATCACAATCATTCCTGACACCACAGTTCACAATACCCAATGCCAGCAATGCTCCACTCTATGATAAAAGAATCAGTTAGCAAAAGAGATAGAATAACAATTTAATTTTCTATTTATTAAAGGAAATAAAACAAATAACCTTGATATAATCTTCAGATGTATACAAGTATTTGTCGATGGGAGTTAGTCCTCCATCGACATCCCACAGATGAATCAGACCGAGAGATGCAGCAGCACTTAACATACCTAGAAAGAATGAGATGTTGATCTAAGTTTTATTATTAAAAGAATGTTTTGCTTCCTATGATTAACAAGTATTTGTAAAAGTCTTGGATTTGAGCCAAGTGGGAAACGTGTAGATCCAGCATAAAGATAGGGGGATTGGCAAAGTCCTTAAGACCCCTTAATTAAGGAAAAAGAGTTTCCATAAACTCCAGTCCTTAAGTAGACTTCACCATGGCTAACGGCTGGTTGATCTGTACAGCAGTATGGCTTAACATATGAACCCATCTGACAAGTACTATATTTCATTTCATGCCCTAGAGTTATCATAACAGCCATACAATCCAAACAGGCAAGGACCTATCTTATACAGGGATAGGTTAACACCATATAGGACTAAGTTACGAGGCTAAGTCAATTATTATCCGCAATATAGTTATAAAATTTTATTGTAATCAAATAGGAAACTTGCAAGTACATCATTTTTCGACATAGTCCCCTTACTTTTCAATGCAATTGGTTCATCGTTGTACAAGCTTCATGATGCCCTCATAAAAGAAGGTTTTAGGTTGAGGTGCAAGCCAGGAATGTACCGCTTCTTTCATTGCTTCGCCGAGATAAATTGAGAGCCCCTTAACACCTCTTTGAGTGGACCAAACAAGTGATAGTCAGAAGGGCATTATTGGGATTATATGGAGGATGAGCTAGTACTTCAAAATTGAGTTTCTGGAGCATTTCAGCAGTGTGGGCAGCAGTATGCGGACAGGCTTTGTCGTGCAACAACACATCTTTCAACAGTAGTCCTCAGTGTTTGCTTCGAATTGCAGGCTATAGCTTGGTAGTAAGCATCTCACTATAACATACTGTTTATTGAATTTGGATGTTTCCATTCCACACTTACTCTCTGGCTCGTAATGATGGATCTATGTTTCGTCACCAGTAATCAGTAATAATCCTGTCTAAGAAGTTGTCCCGTTCGTTATCATAGCGATCCAAATTTTTTTGGCAGGTATCCAAGCGTGTTTGTATATGCAACTGTGAGTTGTTCTGTGATCTTACAGAAACTTTATGAAACCAAAGTCTATTGTGGATGATTTCGTAGGCAGAACCGTGACTAATTTGCAGATTATCTGTCACTTCGTTAATAGTTACTCGTCTCTCTAAGAGCACCATTTCACATGAATGCTCAATGTTTTCTTCATTTGTGGCAGTAAACAGTCATCCTGCTCCTTCATCGTGCATAACATTTGTGCGACCATTTTTGAATTTTTTAATCCATTCGTTGACATTCTGTTGTGCCAAAACACTGTTTCTGTACTGAAACGAAAGTCTTAGAAGAATTTCGGCTCCTGATATGCTTTCCAACCACAAAAACGGATCACTGAACGTTGCTCTTCTTTAGTGCAAATAGAAAGCAGATCAGCCATGATTAACAGGATGACAGCGATAATGAAACTAACCTAGCAGCTTGAAACTTCCATAGACAAAACAACAAACAAACAAAGCATGCGTCATCAACGCAAAACAACAGTGCTACCAACATAAACAAAAATATAATTAAATTCTGGATAAATAAAGACTTACCACCCTCTTACTTAGCTTAGTAAGACCTGACCAACAAGATGTTGAGAGTAAAGTTGGTGATAAAGGCTATAGAACCAACTATGGGCTATACAACATATTTATCCAATAGGTCATCAAACTTAGAAATAGAAATATGTCTAAACTATTTATACCAGAATAACCACAACTAATAATATAACATTGTTCACCATGTTGCTTATTCTTGTACATCCATTTGTTGCCATCTTCAACTGATACCAACTTATCCCTGGAAAAGCCTGCATTCACAAAAGCATTTACAAATGTTGAAGCAAGATTATGCCTAGCAGAATCCAAAGGTACTTCCAGATTATAAGTTGGGCGGAGAACCAACCCTTCCAACCAAACTTTGTACACTTCCTCAGGGGTTTTTGGCTCCATGATATCCAACTAAAACAAATATTCAATCACAAAATTAAAATAATACAAATAAGTACAATATGGTAAGGATTTTAATTATTTTTTTTTCAAATATACCTCTCTGCCTAAACTATGAAAGTGATCATTGACGTGGGCATTGGACATGATGTTAGTAAGATCTGATTTGTCTGGCAGATCGTCACTCAATTCCAAACTCAACTGTTGCCTGCCTACCATGAAGGCTAACTGTTTTCTAACCAATCTATAATTTTAATTTAAATTGACTTCTACATGATACAAACAAAAAATGTATATGTTAAATAAAATTAATCTTATTAATCATTGAACTCACGGATCTTGGCACTGGTTAAAGATGTCTAACATTATATCTTGTTTATTCAATTGCATAGCAAGGCAGAGTGCTCGGGGATATTCTTTAAATCGCATATAATGTTTCATAACTCCACCTACTATATTTCCTCTTTCTGGTTCTTCCACATAAACAGCACAACTGAAAATAAAACATATTTTTATACATCAATTTAATGGACTGATTCAGAAGACTACTTCAAGACCAAAGGCCTATCCTAAGCTAAAATCAAATAGGATGGATAGAAACAATATTATTTACACCTCTTTAAACATCATAATCATGGGCAGCTGTGTTTCTACCACAGAAGTGGGACCGAAGAAGGACATCATTGGTGAGCTTCACCCACACCTGTTTGAAAACCTTTCCTATGGAACATGTATACTACTAAAAGTAGATTGGATTCTTTAGCCACAATGAAGACAAGCCATCAAGGGGAGAGAGACCTCCAATTACCCTAATACCAATCCATGGTTGGAAATGTAGTGGTCCATCACTCATCCAACTAATACCAAAGGATAACCATCAGATTCCAATAACCTATTTGTCAATAAGAAAGAGAGGATAATGAAATATCCCCAAAGAAGGCTTATCAGATCTAGAAGAGAGGGAGGACTCCTGATGAACATCAACACTCATTATGTAGGAAAAATTATATCAGAACCGTCAGACTAGTTTTAATCTATGGACCTAGAATCTCCTGAGCCTGCATAGAAGCCGAGCAATAGTTATTCAATTATTCTTTAAAAAATAAGTCATTATAAAATTCTCAAAGGGTCAGTACAGGACAACTTCAATCGGAGTCTTGGGCCGACAAAAAGGAAAAAAAAAATCACAAATTACTTTTTGACCATTTTTATTAATTTTGGTTGTCAGCCATATATGAATATATTTAGTTAGTGGAATAAAAATGATTAAGATAATACTGTGGTGAATTGATATTGCTTTGATAAACGAATGACATTGATGTATATTTTGGGGATTTATCATTTGTTCAAACGGCTCACCAATTTATAAAACAAATTACAGTGAGAAAACAACTATCATAAATACAATTTTTCAATTAATTTCTTAACTTTATTAGTTCTCCATACTGAATTAAAATGAAGACCTTTTTTTCGGTATCCCTGAAATTTATATATCAGTAATAACCATGTTTAACTATTCAAAATCTAAAGAGAAAGGTGTGTTATTTTCATAGTATCCTTAATAATTTTTTCACATACTAGGAATATGAAATGGTTGAGCAAATCACAAATGCCCAATGTATAAGCCACACGGTAGACTTAATTATATAGCAGATAGGGGCGAAGGAGAGAAACACTATGGGTTGCTACACACAGAGCATACTTAGATTAGTTGGACAATTGCTTATTATTCTTATATTACATAGGCACAGACAGTAAATATTAAAATGCATAATTGTAAAACTTTTTTTTTCTTATTGTTTTAGTTTTTTAATCTTTTTCTTTATCTATATATTAATTTTTTTTTCTTTATAATATTATTCTTTTTTTCCTATCTATTATTTACCTATATATCTAACTCTAATTCTCTCTCGATATAATAAATAGTAAAAATTATAAATAACGAAAATATAATGGTTATGGACCATAAAATGGTCACGCACAAATATATTTCATTAAAATTTAATGAAATATTTGACATACATGAATAAAAATCAATATATTTAAATAAAAGTAATTAATATACATGAGAAAATTAAGACAGGCTATAAATATTTCGAAATAAAGGGTAATAAATATTAAATTATAAAAAGTAAAATAAATAGAATTATAACAATGTATAAATAATTTGTGCCATATATGCATGCCCTCCACTGAGACATCACCATCCTCATCTGTTATCATGCATGTGGTGGTGGATGATTCCTAGGGAGTCCAGGATTATATTTTCTGTCATCTTCGCTATATGATGTAAATATAAACACCAAGTTCCTCCATGAAGCTCCGAGTTGTGCTTCCAAACCTGAGGCCTCTCATGTTGAAGCCTCATTCCCTGAAACTCTCACAGAACTTTTTCTTAAGGAAAGGAAAACATCTATCATATATTTCTTTCTTCTCCCTTTCCACTCTATTGGTCTGGTCAAGGTTATTACTTTTATATTTCACAGAGGATTGCTGACTTCTCTGTCTTAGGGAAGGCGATAATATCAGCATATTGCATGGATCAATCCAGATTGAAGTGAACCTCATTGGAGCAGGAAAAATCCCTTCTTTTAAGGAGCTTCATCAACTTATACTTTGCTCTGTGATGTCAGCATATTATGAAGAGAGAGTTGTTGGGGAGCATTTCCTCTGCACATGTGCTGGTATTTCAGGCTTTGTTACATTTACAAATGAGGGAACCAACTTCTCTAACCTGCCTGCTGACACCTGGGATTCCACACAGGGATGCATAATTAAAAAGATAATAGAAGTCCAATCTATATTAGATAATTAGTTTGATTTTACCCGAAATCTGACAATTACTTTATTAATAGATGAATCTGAAAAGTTTATAAGAACAGGAATTTAACAGAAAAATCTTATTAATCTTTATGATATATTATTTTTAAATAGAATCATACCCAGCACATAGTCAATAAAATACTTACTTAATTAAGTAAAGACAAACTCTAGAATAATTAGTTAAATCCATGTGCTTGTCAAGCATATCTAGTCTGTCGATTTCCATCAAGAGATCACAAGCTTGGATCTCCGCATTATGCTCCATATCAAATTTAATTATACTCTCCACCAACACTAGCAGCTTATCTTTCTCTTCTGTAGATGCCCATTCATCTGCTATCTCTCCTTCCAATTGTCTAAATCATATAAAACAATGTAACAGAAATTCTTTGATAGCGAACATACATATAGTCCAAAAGAATATATTTTAATAGTTAATCTATAAAACAGTTTAATAATCAATAAATTTTACCTAACATATTCATGGCCCCAGTCTCCAACATCTTTCTGATGTGACTGCAAACAATACTTCAGACATTCCCGAGCTCCTGGTAAATCCTGTCCCATTGCAAGAACAGAGACTATACTCGCGCAAAGTTCCTGAGCTTTCTTATCTGCCATAACAGCACAGGCCTCTTTAAGAGCACCATAATGAGATCTAAGGAACTTTAGCGGCATAGGTACAGATGTCATGCTTGTAGTGGAACTTCTTATCAGGTCTCGCATGCTTTCTAATGCAGGTACATACAGATGGGTGTCGGGCCCCTAAAAGAAAATTTATATTTTATAAAATTATAAATTTATATAGAATTATTTATAGAACTAATACTTACGGTGATTTTCTCCACAAGCATATTGAGTTCTTCTTGAAGGCGCTTGTCTTCTTCAGACTTAAAATTAAAAAAAAACATTAAAACATTAAAACTGATAAGATGACACTGCATTTCTCAATATATTGAAGAGAGGTACAACTCATTGAAATATTTTAAAGTATATTCATAGTGATTAAATTAAAATAATTATTAATCAATATATACAGAATATAAATAAAAATGAGGGAATATACTTCATGCTTTAATTAAGTTGTAAACACATAACCTATGTCTCCCTAAAAAGACTGAGGAAGTATAATATATTAACATGATTTTCATGTTTAAATAAAATATTATTAATGAAAATTTACCATTTCTTCTTGTTGTGGCTCTTGAGTTTTTGTCATCTTGCAGTAAGAGATATCAACTAATATAAAATTCGAAATGACTCAACAAAGCAGGTTATATACTGAAAGTAACCTTCACCAAGTCTACAAAATCAAGGCTTCACTATCATGATGGTGTAAACAATTTTTATTTCGGGGAAGAAAAAAAAATTACTCTTCAGTTAAAAATTTAGTGACTTAAATATTTAGGGAATGGCAACAATAACGACGACAGCATTAGATTCATCAAAGGATTTGTAAGTATAAAGTTTTAAAAAATTGTATTTTTTTTTGTTGTTTTTTTTTCTCCCGCTAGTGCACCAAACCTCGAGCTCTTGGGAGGTTATGTTTATGTAAACATTTGGATTTAAATTACTTTTTCAGAATGACTGATACTTTAAATTTAGTAGTGAAATGGAATAGTAAAGAATATGATATAGGCCCATTACTTGGTGAAGAAACAGTCGGAAATTTAAAAGATATAATATTCCACAAAACTGGTGTAAGGCCTGAGAGGCAGAAACTCTTGAATTTAAAATTTAAAGGTATGCCTAAATTGAGGTCCTGTTTGTAAAAGCATCATATTCTTTTTCTTTCTTTTTTTACATGAAGTTAATTATTCGTTGTTCCTTTAAGGAAAAATGCCAGAAAATGATTGTAGAGTCTCCGAACTCCAACTAAAATCTGGTTTTAAAATCATGATGATGGGCTCTTTAGAAGAAGCCATAGCTGATGCTAATAAAATACCAGATGATCTTCCTGAAGTGATAGATGATTTTGATATAGAGGAGGGTGAAGAAGTTGCAATTGAAAATAAAGAAGTGTATTTAGCCAAAATAGATCGACGAGTCAAAGAATATCAAGTATACTCAGTTTTAACTTTTCATTTTTTCTACTCTAGTTTACCATATGGTTAACTTTTTTACTATACATTTTTCCAGATCAAAGTACTTAATGATCCTCGACCTGGTAAGAAATTGTTAGTGTTAGATATTGACTATACCCTGTTTGATCATCGCTCAGTTGCTGAAAGGGGCTATGAACTGATGAGACCATATCTTCATGAATTCCTCAGTTCAGCTTACAGAGTACATATATTTAATAGTTATTCAGGTTACTAGTTAGTTATCCATTTATAAAATGTTCTGTAGATGTAATAGTACTATTTGATTAATCAGGATGTTCTAATTTTATTATATTCATCAGATGCAAGTCATTAATTGCATAATTTAAACTTTCAAAGATACATCCTTAAATTTGAAGAGAAACCTTGCTATATTTTATTTTCGTAATTTTTGTTCCATGATTATTTTGTTTAGTAAATTAGCATATGTATTAAATAGCTAATTAATTACTGAAAATCTGCACAACTTTTCTCAGAATTAAGATTTTCCAATAATTTGAAACATTAAGTAAGACATATTCTAACTTTGAATTGGTACTGTGGTTACTTTTTCCAATAGCCAAGATTTAGTTTAATAGTGAAATTTTTATTATATTATTCATATAACATTGTTCATGTTGATTTATTTATTATTTTTTTTATTAAGGTTTTACTTAAAAAGTTTCTGTCATATATAATTTTACAAAGATTGTATTATGACCTACTGATCACTCGTCATCAAGATCATTTATTTTATAATTTTACAAAGATTGTATTATGACCTACTGATAATTAGTTAGTATATTATTGTACCATACAAATGATCATTAATATTAACTTGGTATTATTATCATTGAAATAGTCTGAAAGGGTTTAAATGCCGAAACTTTTTTTTAAAAAACTTCTGAACTACCTTTAATTTTGCTTATTTGAAATTTTCAACTATCTCTCATTTTTTTTTGTCATTTTTAGTTATTAAAAATAGGCGAATAGATTGTGGTTCTCAGATTTATGTGAACTACGAATTTTATTTACTAAAGGAGAAAATTATTTCCATAGAACCTGCTGGGAGATCGGATATAACTGATATGGACCGATCTCTTCTGATCAGATTCCATTGTACAGTATTATCATCCTGAATTATAAAGAGATAGCTGTTTTGAAATGTACCAGCATAATTTTACCCCAAAATAGGGTGGTTAGTGTAAGTAGTGTGATGCGCCACCAGATATATGATTTCATTATAGAATAGATTCCTTTGTCTTGTAGAACTTTAATGAATTTTTATGCACCTCATCTTTGTAAATAATGAAATCTAGCAGTATGTTAGATTGATTTTCTTTCTACCATGAATGTGCTTATTATGTAATATTAATCTTTATTTCATTTTTTATTTGTATATCATATTATTATTATGTTAAGGACTATGACATTGCCATTTGGTCTGCTACAAGTATGAAATGGATAGAAGAAAAAATGAAGCTTCTTGGTGTATCAAGTCATTCTGATTACAAAATTGTATTTTATTTAGACTGTTTAGCTATGATCTCTGTTCATACGCCTAAATATGGAGTAATTCAGGTATAAATATTTTTGAATCATAAAAATTTAAAAATTAATTTTAAAAAAAACCTAAATTACAACTTTTTAGTTTTTTTACATTATTAATACTATTAAATGTACTATATTAATTGTTTTTAATCTTAAAATTATGATAAATACTAGTTATTTTTTGTCATGGAAATGCACTTAAGATAAACTATATTATGGGAGTCAGGTATTGATTTTTGAACTTCCAAATGCTTAATGAATTTATTTATTCACAGTTTAATATGATTTGGTCATTAGAAAAATTAACAAACCATCAGTTAAGATAGAAATGCTTTATTTAACAACATCCAAATATAATGGATTGCTACCCATATACAGAATACTAATCAGTCCTTGGAAATATATAAATACTAAAATAAGTTATTAACAATGTTATTGTTGTGAAGCTTATGGTTGGAGCTTAGGTCTGTGGATTATACTCAAGGAGTTGTAAATCTTCTTCCACTACATAACT
>NW_027107159.1:1305497-1321524 GCF_000696795.3 Halyomorpha halys | reverse complement strand
CTCCCCTTCTGTTTTTTTCATATTAATTTTCACCATAACAATTTAGAGTTATTAATTTGCCTCATGTTTTAGAGTTATTACTTATGCCTCATGTTTTAGGTTAAACCTCTTGGAGTAATTTGGGGAAAATTCGACCAGTATAAGCCAATCAATACTATAATGTTCGATGACATACGCAGGAATTTTCTCATGAATCCACAAAATGGCTTAAAAATCAAAGCATTTAAACAAGCTCATATAAACAGATCTACAGACAGAGAACTACCTCGGCTAGCTAGGCAAGTCAATTTTTTTTTTAATGTTTCCAAGTTTACTAAGTCAAATAAGTTCCATTTTGCCATGCTTTGAAGTTTGTTCAATTTATAATTTTGAACATGAATACTGTTTGTTTTAAATTGTTAATGAATTATGCCAACTCTTGTTTTTATATTGCGAAATACTACTACTCAGGATAGACTTTTTTTTTTATTCTTTTTGTTAGACATACTAATGTTTCAACCCTTACAAGTTGACCATTTTCCAAAAACTGTTGTTTATCAACCACTGCCAAACCGATGATGGCTCCAGTGTTTTGGTTGAAACGTCGGCATATATAATCGAAAGTTAATAAAAATAAATGTGCCCTAATTATTTGTTTTAATTTAAAGGCTATACAATAAATTAATTTGTTGTATTATACAATTTATTAACATAATGTATATAATACAATCAAATTGAATTACATTATGTCAATAAAATACAAATTGAAACACCAGAAAGCTTTTTACTCTTAACTGGGGTCCCGTTGACATTATACGTAGGTGCAGAATTTCTTCAGCTGCTTTCTTTATTTATCATATAATTACTGGTAAAAATAAATGCTATGTGTCCCCTTCCATCAATAAAACTTTTACTTCATTTCATTAAAGGGAGTGGTATTGCTTTGTGGGTAAGGCATTGGACTCCCAGGGCTGGATTTAAGTCTGGCTGTTGCAAATAATGTAAATATTAATTTATCAGCCATTGATTGACTGTAAGGTTGGAGAGCCCATTTGGGCCCTAGAAAGTAGCTGACCTAATCCTTAAATGATTTGGAAGAAAAACTTGATAGTTAAGCATAACACTAATGAGATCATTTCTTGAAGTGGTGAAAACCCTTCATGGGTTGAAGTAGTATAGTTCTTTTTTTTTTTTTAATAGATTTTATCCAGTTTTATGTCTTCTTAAAAATAGTAATTGTTTAAAATGTATTTTATCTCCTTTTAAGTTAATAATCAAATCCTTTTATAGTTTATATTTATTCATTTTTTATTTCTGATGAAAATGTGAAGTGGTTATTTCACACAATTAAAATTAAAGGTACTTTAAAGGAAGCCATTTTGAAAATTCAGCATTTAAGTTATGTCACACAATTTGTATGAGGATAAAACCCAGTTGATATTAAAGACCATTTAATCAAAATCTTTTACCGAGCCATTTTTGTGAACATATAAAAAATTGATTATATCCGAACTGGCTCTTCTGGTCAGTCAATTTTATAGAAAAAGTTGTTTTCACATTCGAGGCATTTATCCATCTTACAAATGTAATATCAGTTTTGTACTACTTTTGATTTTTTAAGCTATTCTGTTCTCATACACAATATACTTAGACCATTTTGTGAGACGTTGGACTTGGACATCAAAACGTTTATTTCTGTCAAAATTTTTCATGATGATTGCAATACCTTCCCTTACTATTTATACCATATATATGTTAGTGAAAGTAATACAATTTTTGACAAAAATACAAATAATCTCAGAAAACAGATATTTTTTTAATTTTAAACTGATTGAAATTTCTATTGTAACAATATAATAAACAGATGTATCTAATTAACTGTTTTAATTACTGAATTTTTACATGCCTGATTCATAATCTCATTTGGTAGCAACATAACAGTTCACAATTTCATCTAAATGGAAACTATGTCTGTTTTTGAAGTCAATATTTTTCATGATTACAATATCTTCCCTTACTATTTATACTATATATATGTTAGTGAAAGTAATACAATTTTTGACAAAAATACAAATTATCTCAAAAAACAGATATTTTTTTAATTTTAAACTGATTGAAATTTCTATTGTAACATAATAAACGGATGTATTTAATTAACTGTTTTAATTACTGAATTTTTACATGCCAGATTCATAACCTCATACAACAGCAACATAACAGTTCACAGTTTCATCTAAACGGAAACTATGTCTGTTTTTAAATCGGTCTGACTATTTGTAGCTGCGCCTTACTGAGCCTTGCATTGTCAACTTATGTACTGGCAAGGTCCCTTTCAAATCAATTTTTTCTTCCATCCCTTCTGAAGAATAAATATTCTTTAATCTTCAAGTCTAAGATGTAATTTTTTATCTGCTGTTCTGGTCTATTTTTCAGTCTTCGATATCAGATGATATATCGAGATTAGAACAGATCTAATGAAAGTTATATATAATATTTTATTTGTACTATATCTTTATTTCTTTGATAGTTATACAACCCACTAAAAAGTATCAATTTAATACTATGTATAATTTTTAGAACTCTGATTACCAATAATTTAAGCATTTATCTGTGAGCAGCATTTAACCTACTTAAATCACTGCTCCCTTGTGTGCCATTCTTAACTTTTATTCATGTATTTGGTCTTATATTTATTTGTGTCAGTTAAAGCAAAAATAAAAAAAAGTTCCACATAAACTTGCATTTTTTTTTCAACATCTACACCCTGAAAAAAATTGAAGAATCTGTGCAGACCTGTTAAATATTAGCCCATATCCATTAGCTTTTACTCTGACAGTATGCAAGCCTAGGTTAAACCTAAGACAAGTTAGATGTCTTTACTAGGGTTTAAGTTTGTACTTCTGCAAGTAAGAAATATTAAATTATTTAATGAAATAAAGTTTTTTTTTTTTTTTTGAACTTCCATTTGACTTTCTATTGCATTAATACCTCCTAGATTTGTTTCTCAAGAAATCTAACTCTTGACCTTGTTGATTTGTATAAATTGAATGAAACATTTTATTACAATTTCTTGGCAATAGGATTTTAGCATACTTGATGATAATTTTAAATAAATTTATCTTATCTTAATCAACAGGTACCTAGAAGCTATTGCATCATTAGAGGATTTAAGTCAACTCAATCATAAACACTGGGAACGCTTCCTTAGTCAACGCCGAAGAAAGGAAAGAAAGAAAAGAAAAGGAGAGCAATCAAGCAGTAAAGATGCTTCTGAGCCATAATAAGGCTGTGTTCATAGATATTTAAAAATTACAAAACATGTATATTTTTCATGTATATAGCTAATTTATGTTTATTTAACTTTGATTGTGTCTTTATTTACTGAACATACGAGATTACAAGTGTCATTTAATTATGCTTAATCTATTATGTTGACTAAGTATTTGTTTTTAAAGAATATCTTGCTGTAAAGGATAGGTTATGTTGTTTTATAAATGATATGTTCAACTGTAACTTATAAATATATAATTTTATGTATTAGGAACATTTGTTTCTCTCTTAATTTACAGTTGTTCTTTTATCTTTTATATATATTTTTCTTTTGAGAAATTACTTTTATTTAGTATAATATTCTACTACTTCGATATTTAAAAAATGATTTATTTTAACATATTCTATTTAAATGTACAATACAGAACTATGAAGTATGTTAATCTTTTTTTCCTTTCTTTTAAACACCATGTATTCATGAACACTCTATGTCTTAGTATTTTCAGCAAAGACTAAAACTGAAATTCAAGAAATTTTACTGAGAGAAAACTAACTGTCATGTTTAAGTAATTAAGAAACACTCAATTGGAAAATAAATGTTATTTTAAAATTTTGTTCAATCATTCCATAGTTATATTTGATTATTTTTATACTATCTATTGTAAAAATATCATATTTGTTGATCAATTTAAAATATTTTTTGTAAGAATATAATGTTTAATGATTTCTTTTTAATTAAAATCCAATTCAGTACTAAATCTCTCCTGTTTCCAAGAATTTTTCCTTTATTTTTAATCTCTCATCATATGGAGGAAGTGCAGGAGTCAATCCATTAAATCTACGATGTCTTCTTACTTCATTCTGAAATCAAAAAAATCCAATACAGATACAAGTTTATACCTATGGAGATGGGTATAATCGAATGATAAAAATATCCCACTTTTATACTTTGTACAATGGACAATTAATGATCGTTCACTAACAACATATCAAAGTTATCACTTACTTATCTGATTGGCTATGAATAAGCAAAGTCATCAAGGGCCAAAATACATATATACATAAAAGATGTAATAAACCTATGACACCCCCCTCTCTAGCTTCTCACCATAACAAACAAGTCAAACGTTTTTATTGACAAACATTGTTCTTGTTTGTTTTTATGATTAAAATTTTCATTTTACAACATCCAGGAACGAATGTCCAGTCGACTGAGTGGAGAGAAGATGAAATAGTGGGGGAGTCGATGGGAGAATGTTGCCACTGCACACTTTTTCCCCTCTAGGAAACTTATCTTAGATGTACTATACATACTAATACAAATAAATATGTTGCTTAAATTGTTTTTAATAAAATCTTCCTTGTACTCTTAACAATAATTCTATATCTTTAGTGGTTGGCAATTTATTAATACTGAGCATTTATTTTCTCATTGTTGGTAAAAAATAAAAATCATGTAAATTTGATTTGTAAACAAAAGGTTTGTTCCAACAACCACTTTTGACTTACAGGGTTTTGCCTTCCAAAACCTGTACTGCGCATGCTCCATCATGTTCTGGACAGTTAGAAGCGGTTGTTAAGACAGACCTTAAGGAAGTAACAAATTGAAACCATTAATTTTCTAATGCAATGGAAGTAAGATAATTTGATTAAGCCCAAACCTCATAAGAATAAAATTAATTCAGTCTTACCCAAAACTTCTTACAGTTTTTATAATTCTCAAAAAATAGTTGGCACTTCTCAAGGTCATAATTGTTGTCATCAATGCATTTTAGGGACAAATTTTGCTCCTAAAAAAAAAAAAAAAAAAGTATGTAAATAAGAAGTAGTTATATTAACTAGACAATGTTTCTGTTTTTCATTTCTTTAAGGCCCAATTCACATTGGGCAACTCTGAGAAGACACAACGGATTTCCAAGTATCTAGGAAATTACTTCTAACTTTAAATATAGAAGAGCCATGAACTACACAACTTGTAGGTTACCAGTCTCAGACAACTCAACAGGAAGATCGCCTTCTTCTTATCTCACTATCTCCTGTGTGCTGCTAAGCGTGGAGTAGCTGCCTCTGACCATCTTGTCCAACGATCCCTGTCACGTGTGAGCCTTCTCATCTCCGGCATGAGATGGAGCTTCCTCTCAATCAGGTCAGCGAACGTGAGCCTTGGCCTACATTGAGGTCGCCTTCCTCCCGGTCTTGCTTCTAGAAGCCACCTGGCTTTACAGTCATCTCCTATTCTGCTAACATGCCCGAACCATTTCAGCTGTCTTTCCTCAATTACCTCTTGGACGGATCATACTCCTAGTTCTTTGCGTACCCTTTCATTCCTTATTTGGTCTTACCTGGTTTTTCCTAATATTTTCCATAGGAATCTCATTTCCACAGAAACAATCTTGCTGGCATGACATTCCAGGGCTGTTTAGCTTTCTGATCCGTATAATAGTACTAGGAAAAAAACTGATTTGAATAGCAGAATCTTCGCCTTCCTGCTCAACTCCTGCTTTCCAATAAATATCATGGATATCTGGCAGAATATTCCATTGGCCTTTTGGACTCTATTCATGACCTCCTGGTCTATTCTTCCATCCTTGCAGATCATTGCTCCCAAGTAGCAGTAGGTGTCAGTTTGCTCAAGGGTATCTCCAGTGCAAGTGATTCTAAGATCTCTATTTCTTCTTACAACACATATAACCTTGCTTTTGTTGGCATTGATTTGCATACCTCTGAGTTGTAGTTCTTCTTGCCACTAAACCACAGCAACCTGGAGAGATTCAGCATTATCTGCAACCAGAACCACATCATCTGCATATATCATTGCCTGTGCCAACACTGGGGTCATGTTCCAGTATCCTACTATTGCTCTGGGTGTCCTACTTTTACAAAATTTCCATATAACCCATGCCTTCTCTACAATCTTTCTCAGGGAGAATATATGATCCTGGGTCTGCCTATCAGGCCTAAAACCTGCCTGTTCCTCTTCCAGATCTTCTTCCACCAGTTTCCTTAATCTTTGTTCCAGGATCCTAGAGTATACTTTATATACCACCAATGACAGACATATGGGGCGGTAATTATCACACACACTTTGGCTCCCCTTTTTATGGATTGGGATAATGATGTTTTTCCATTCCATTGGTATCCTTTTGAGATCCCAAACCTTTTGGAAGAGTGTTTAGAGATACTTGACAAGTTCATGTCCCCCATATTTTATAAATTCGGGTGCAATCCCATCTGGCCCAGCCGCTTTTCCCACTTTACCTTAGCCATGGCTGTTTTGACTTCATGCTCTTCTATGGAATCATCCATGTCTGGGACTTCTGGTTCAATTCTTCTACGACAATTTTGAAAGTTCTGCTGCCTTTCTTCCATTCTGAATGTTTCTTGAAAGTATTTTCTCCAAACCTCCAGTAGGTCTTCTGTTCTTCGGTCCTTGTCTTCTGTTATCAGCATACCATGCTCATCCTCTACACTCCTCATAGACTTAGCTTTTTTGTTCCTTTCATTTTCTAATAAAATTTTTTTTATTTAAACATAAACAAGACACAACAGTGTTAGTAACTAAACATAAACATCTTTTTCATTTCCATCGGTAAATATCCGTTAACTATACTTTAGGTGAATTTTTTAAAATTAATTTAAAACAATATCTTTAGTAAGGAATGAATTAAACAATCAAATTTAATTGAACATAATCAAGAAGTTCAGTCAAAACATTAACAGAAAAATTAAATAATGAAATTATTTGCACTTTTTAACCAAACAGAATTTGTTGTAGTTTCTGTATTTTATATTAACCCTAGACTACGTAGAGCATGAACAGAAATTTTCAGTCACAACATTTAAGAGCTTTTTCTTTTTCTGCAATAATTATAATTATAATAGGTGACGTTGATATTATCACTTGAGATGGTAAAAAAGAGTGGTGAGAACAAGGCTAAAGAAAAACTGAAGAAACTATATCACCTGACAATAAGATGGTGATAAGCAGCCCGAATAGGGTGATAGGAAACTCAAATAGGCGAAAATCATACAACAGATTGATTATGTTCAATTAAATTTGATTGTTTAATTCATTCCTTACTAAAGATATTGTTTTAAATTAATTTAAAAAAATTCACCTAAAGTATAGTTAACGGATATTTGCCGATGGAAATGAAAAAGATGTTTATGTTTAGTTACTAACACTGTTGTGTCTTGTTTATGTTTAAATAAAAAAAATTTTATTAGAAAATGAAAGGAACAAAAAAGCTAAGTCTATGAGGAGTGTAAAGGATGAGCATGGTATGCTGATAACAGAAGACAATGACCGAAGAACAGATGACCTACTGGAGGTTTGGAGGAAATACTTTCAAGAAACATTCAGAATGGAAGAAAGGCAGCAGAACTTTCAAAATTGTCGTAGAAGAACTGAACCAGAAGTCCCAGAGATGGGTATGTTGTATCAACTCATAGAGACAAAGTCTGAAGGCCTTATAAGAATCAGAGCTAAATATTTATAGACAGCCACATTTCATCAACATATTATCATTGGATCCAATAAAATAGTACATATTTGATAAATCTTTATTATTTACTAAAGCATTTTCATAACATTTAAGATGAAAATGCAAAGAAATCAATTAAAACAATAGAGCTAACACAACCATCTCCCACTTTTTGTTTTTCAATCTGCTCTTAAACCTTGAATAAAATAAACTAGAAACAATATTAATTGACTTTAAAGATAGTATAAATGAATTGAATTTTCACTATTTTAAAATCCGGTTTATAATAAAAATCCAAGATCAAGAAAAAACACTAAAAATATATATTATTTCTGAAAACTGCTTAATCAATACAAAATCTAAGTTACATATTTTACAGAACATACCTGGAAACAAGGATTATTCTCTAAATTATTTAACTGCCAGTTATGTTTATTTAAATTTTCTTTACTAGTTTGGTCGCTGCTACCCATTACAAAAGTTTTTATGAATTAGAGTAAGTGATTAAATGATTGTTTTTGTTCATATGCGTATCCTTTGTTCATTTTTTCCTTATTGACAAGGGGTGTATGTTGATCAAAATTTTTGTTCATAAAATTTGGAAACTTGACAAAAGCCTTGGAGGTTAAATTTGAGTCTCAAATTTGTCACAGCCTACATCATCATAAGACTACTAGCGCTCGTTGCGGCTTTAAATTCTCCAAACAACGCTTAGCGTCCATGGCTGTCTGAGTTAGTGCGCATTTATTACCGGACGTATTTAAATCATAGCAGTAGTTATCTACTAGTGATATTTTTAAGACATGTAGTTGGAGCGTGTTATGGAAACCAGATCCGATAATTTAAAAAAAGTACCTGTGGGTTCCAAAACCAAAAAATCGAACGAAGAGGCAAAGATTAGAAGGAAACTTGTTACAGCTAATTTGGAAAGGTATGAGATTGTTTTCTGTTGTATTTTTCTGAATTTTCGATATGTATACCACCCTCTGATGTTGCTTTAATATTATTAACTCCTATAAATCATAAAAATTCGTCCAATAAGTCATTATTTGTTCATATTCTTCAAAACTCATTTACCTCTATTATTTTTTAAGTAATTTGACACCTTAACCAGTCAGCATTTTTCTAACTTGTTTAGTATTAAATTCTTGAGTTATGAGATTTAAATAATCAGAACAGGTTTTTCTCTTGCTACTTTTTGGATAGAATTGATTATTTTTCATAAATAAACAATAACAACTTGATACTAATTAATATACATAAGATAAATTTGATATACTTATATAAATTTAGTTTCAACTGATGATCATTTATCATTAATATTTTGAAATAATGATAATTTATGATATCAATTCAAAGCTCTTGGCTTTTGTTTTCCTGATTTGATATTGTTCCTAATATTGCTCCCAACATATTACCAAATAAAGTGTCAAAGATAGTAATCAAAAATTATTATTTGTTATTTCTAGATAGTACAAAATAAATTTTTCAGTTTCTCAATTGTGTTATTCATTTTAATGGGCAAAACTTCTGAGATTATCACCTGCTAATTAAATTAGACAAATGATATATTTGTCTCCATTATACATTTCATGTTACTATGAAAAGTTGTAGATGTTGACATTATCGATTTATCTTGAAATCATGATTGAAAGCAAGTCTCATGTATAATTAATAGTATTCATTGCATTTTTGGATTAAAATTAATTGCAATTACTGGTAATTATTTACTTAAGCTCCTAGCTCGACAGGATAGCTGTCTACTATACATGGAATTGCAAAGGCTTTGAAGTGATTATATAAGGCTAGATTATATTTCTTATTGTAATGAGTGGTTATTGATAACCTGTTGCTTTACTTCTGTTTAGAATGTGTTTAGCTTTTAAAATGTTTTGTTTATTATGCAAACTTTTATATATCGTATTAATAAAAATTAAACTTGTTTTTTAGTTTAATATTGTGATCAATAAATGCTGTTTAAGTAATGTTCATGACATTTTTCCAGTTTGAGATATGGAATATTTTTTTTTATGTATAGGATATAACTTTTATGTAAATGTATTCACCTTCACAATATCCTGACAACAAAAAATACCAAAAATTATATGAAATCAGGTACTCAAAGACTGATAAATTAGTTATTTATTTAAAGATATATCAACTGATATGTATGTTCACA
This sequence comes from Halyomorpha halys, assembly GCF_000696795.3. Taxonomy (NCBI): domain Eukaryota; kingdom Metazoa; phylum Arthropoda; class Insecta; order Hemiptera; family Pentatomidae; genus Halyomorpha; species Halyomorpha halys. The sequence continues at coordinate 1,311,612 of NW_027107159.1, read as the reverse complement.
GTTTCTTAATAATTTAGAGTAAGCATTGTATGGTAAAAACTATAAAATATTTCAACTAAAGTTTTTGTAAACAAATTGTACCTCTAATTATTTGAAAATGCTGTCTAGAATATTTTAATTATCTGTTGATAAAAAATTAAAGAAAAGTATGTACATTATTTATATTCTCTTTTTTATGGCTATCAGAAGTCCAATTAAATGTTTATAAAAAATAAAGAATAACTTTTTTCAACTACTCAGTACCAATATTCTAAGATTTATTTATTAATACCATTGATTACTATATTTACGTAATTTTTCATAGTTTCTTCCACTTCAGGATTAAGTGGAAGTATGTGGAATTTTTTAATGTTGATTATATACATGTCGATGATGGGCAATGAAAACCACATACTTCCATATTCATAACTTGAAAGTACATAGATATTTTTACTCAATTGATTGATGGGTTTGTACTACATTATAAAAGCTATAGGTATAAATGTGTGTTCGTAATATTTTTGCTTATTTTTTCTCCTATAAAATTTACTAAAATGAGGCGATAGGTTTTCATTGCCTACCATTAATGTTTTTGATTAACAAACATAAAATAAGGAAAGTTATTCCATTTACTAATTTTTGTCTTCAACAAATGACATCATTTAGTACAATATTTTGGCTATAAATACAGATTTTAATTATAAGTAAATTGTACTATTCCATCAAAAACCAACTAAAATTGAACTTTTTTTTTTAATTCACAACAAAAATCCAAGTCTGTAAATATCTAATGGTAACAAAGAAGAAAGATTTTGTTGCGAAACTAAAATTCTTGAAGAAATTATCAATACTACTTATAAATCACACATTTTCACAAATCTTTTGGTTGGTTTCTTATTGCAGACATAGTTTCAATTAAATAAAAGAAAAAAATTGATGACAATATTTTTTAATTGATCTTCACACACTAAAAATAATATACACCTTCTTTTTCCATTTATATATTATTATATGTCCCCTTTCTGAGATGGCTCTCAGGTATCAGCAATTTATTTGCTATAAATGTTGTATCTTGTGCTTCAATTTGACTGTAAAAGTTTAAAAACAATGACTGGTTAACATAAAATTAATTTTATAATGTATTTGATAACAGTTCTACTTAAATAAGTTAGATGATAATAGATAACTGGTAATAGGAGAAGTTTCCATTTCGCTCTGGTCCTCCACTTACCTTTTTTTGCTTTGAAAGACCCCTATTATGAATTGGAGATGACTCCTTGATCTAATTACCTAAATACCTACTGATAAAAACATATCCTCTTAAAGATTATCTGCTGACTGATAATCAAAGATGATCATGTATAATTCTCCTAAAAATGTCATTTTTTATAATAGTATTGGGAAGGTGTGACCTAAACCTTAGTAAAAAGAAAAAAATCACTTTGAGATAACAATCTGAACTGAATGTTGATTACCAAACCAGATCTATGAAATTATTTACCCAAAACCAAAAGTATGAATAGTAAAATATGTTTTCTTACTTTACTTAAACATTCCTGTACTTGCTGTAAGGGATTTGTATAAAGAGTGACTAACATAAAACGAGGATGGCCTCTCCATGACTACTTCAATTAATTTAACGACCTGCTTGTTTTGTGTGGCGCACATAACATTTTGAATATAATACATGAATGGTTAATGAGAAACAAGATAAATAAAAAAAATATTTCAAGAAGTAAACTATCTGCTTGTCAAGAATGATGTTATGAAAATTATTGTTGATTGATCAATAAATTTAGTGAAATTGTGAATCAAACCAAATTAAATTGTGTTGTAATTAAGAAAACCATAGTAATAGTTTCAAATTTTGGATTATAGCAAAGAAAAGTTTTTAATGATGATTGTACAGGTAGGTACAAGTGCATTGCTACTAAAAAGATATGCTTTATTTTAATCAACAATGAAACCAATATTTGCATTTGTCCCTCCAGGTTCTATCCTGGCCCCACTTCCGTACCTCACATTCACTAACGACAACATACTAATTGTGACATAAAGGATGACACTGCTATTATTTAGAGAAACACAGGTCCTTTATAGGCTACATTAACACTACAACCTAATCTAAACAATATATAGCCATTGTGCACACAATGGAAGTTAAGATTAACCACAAGTCACAACATGTCATATTTACTAACACAATAAATATCCTTCAGTTTACATTGACAATCACCTTATATCACAAACAAATACTGTAACTTATTTAGGACTTATTTGACAGAAGGTTGGCATGGGTCCATATGTTAAGACAAAACAAAATACGCTAGATTTCCGACTGAGACAATTATATTCCATACTACTACACGTTATAAATTATTCCTCAGACAGAAACTTAATGTATACAATTACTTACCAATTTTAGTATAGATTAAATCAATGTAACTGCTTAGTTTTATTTTTCTCTTCAAATCTACATGGACTTACGCCTGTCAAATGTATGGATCTCCTAAAAAGACATAGATTCAGAAAATACAAACTTTTCTATCACAATTTTTAAGACTGGCAACGAACTCACCACTCTACGTTTCAAACTAGACCATTAACACCGACCTACGCATTCCGACTGTTATAGACGTTATTCTTATGACTTACAAACGGTTTTAAAACACACTACATGGACATATTAATAAATTAATACGACAGATGGCAACACATGACATCCCTGATCCTTGGCATAGTCTGGAGAGTAGTTGGATGCGGGACCTCCTAGTGTAATAAATTTATTTACTTATCGTCAGGAGGATGCACCACTGGGTGCTATCTCCCTCATGCCATGCAAAAAAAAAAAGAATCAACAATCCTGTTCAAATACATTGGGTTGCCACAACACACAGCTTTTTTATCAATCCATTATTGCACATATAAAACATTAACATAGTATTTGACAATACAATTTTTTTTCCCAATTATAACTAACTATAAACTAAATATTACATATATAAATAGTTGACCATATAATTTAAAATATGAAGATGGTCAGGGTTCCAGTCAAAAAGAACAAAATAGTTTTGACTGCAACCCTAGCCATCTTCATATTATATAAACTAAATACAATAAATTTAAAATTTTATTTAAATACAATTTTGTTATATTTTTTATACAATTTGTCTCCTATCATAAGCAGTGATATTCTATTTGTTGGTTTTTTTATTTTTATCTTCGGGTAGTTCTGATTCATAATTATTTGATAATGCTTAAAAATAAGAAGGATTAAACCAATGTGACTGCTTTGTTTTATTTTTCTCTTCAAAATGTTAAATTTGTAGTTATAATAAAAAAAAAATCTTTGAGGTTGTGTGTTTTAATTAATGTAGGATAATAAAAATCCTTAATCTCTTTTTTTTTTATTAAGAGATACTTCCTTGACCTTGACTGGTTTTATGAAATTCTAAAATTTGCTTGGCAAAGGAAATAGTTTAATTACCCATTTATGAATTAAAATTTCTTGAATATAGTGAACACATATTTGCATTAAATATCCTCTATGTTTGTATATTTTTTGAAATATAATTTTTAGATTAAATATTTATTATATGATTGTTTGAGAGTGGTTTATTTTATTATTAATATACACAATTTTGATCCATTTTACTCTCAACTTTTATTCTTAAATAACTCTCCAACGTTTCGGCCCTCAGGGCATTCTCTAGGAGACAACCTATAAAAAAATTTTGTTTTTATAAAAATAAATATAGGTTGTCTCCTTGAGAATGGCCTGAGTGCCGAAACGTTGGAGAGTTATTTAAGAATAAAGGTTGAGAGTAAAATGGATCAAAATTGTGCATCAATAATAAAATATAATTTTTATTATGTTACTTTTTAATTAATACAAATTTAAATCTATAATTTACAGGCACGCTGCTTCTGTTAGCAGAAAAAAAGAAATTCCTCAGCTGACACCATTGCATAGGCTACAGAAATTCAAAGTAGTGTATATATTCCTTAATTTTACGTTTTTCTCCATCCAATTACTTTTCTATTTTTTAGTTAATTCTAGTATATGTAAGTGTTTATATTTAATTATCTTCTATTCATTAAACTGGTGAATGTTTCAAGTATTAATTTACTACTATACAAACTTCAATTTTTTATTGATTTCAAATTTATTTAAAAATAAATGGAATATGGTCTGGGTTCGGTCAAATAAAACTAATAGTAAAATGGGTGTACTATTTTTATTTGAGCCAACATTTCACCCCATGTTGCAGGGCTTCGTCAGGGTTAAAAAAGATACAAACACTTGACATAGTTACAACAACAACAAAAATTAGTGGAAAATAACAGGGGTACACAATGAAACATAAAATTTATTAAGAAAAATTAAAGGTTATAAAAAATAAATGAAAACACAATCCAATACACACAGTCAATCAGCAATCTTCCATTATTTTAAAATAATGCTTACAAGTCTCATAAGGCACAAAGACTAAGATTATAATAACACCACTATCCCAACTAATATTAAGTATATATCTGAAAATACAAAAAAACAAGTTAGATGAGGTGTACTGAATTAATTACTGTCAACTATATTAATCAAATTCAGTTCTGGTATCTTAGCGGGATGTTTTCTGCTCACTGCTATCATCTGCTTCACCTTTCCTCATTTGAGATGTTGACAGGTTCTTTTTAAGCTATTTCAGTGATCTATTTACCATCTTAAATGTTATGATCGTGATCATTAGCTTGAACCAATCACTTTTACATATCATATCCATTTTTATCCTTACAACAAATATTTTTCAAAATATCACCCATCTTTGCTGTAATAGTTCTTTCTGCTTCACTGGTTAAAACAACTTACACTACCCTACCAGACAGCGTTGAGCTCTTATTCCTGTTTCATACCATGATTTTATCATATTTGGATATACCTCATAAAATAAACTGTGTAATAGTTATGCAATTAAGTTTATTTTGATAATAATTTTGCTTGATCAGAAAAATTTGTAAATTCAAAATGATCCCATCATTTTAATTTATCAGGACTCCGTTTTATATAGAATTCAGTAATATTAATATCAATGTAATATTTTTAGACTTGGTTTTAAAAAAAATATTATGGTTTTATTGACTAAGAGAGGCGTTGTATTTGGATTGATTGATTAAATCACTTCTCTGTAAGTGAAATGATGCACGAGAAGATGGTTGGAGGTGCGGCCAAATTGAAACACAAATAATTTGGTGTAACCTATTCAATTGTGCCAACGTTTTGGTTAGAGTTTCCAGCCTTCTTCAGGGCTGTTAGCTTGGAGATCAAACGCCTAATGCATTTTGGATTAGGCGTTTGATCTCCAAGCTAACAGCCCTGAAGAAGGCTAGAACTCTAACCGAAACGGCACAATTAAATAGGTTACACCAACTTATTTGTGTTTCAATTTGACCGCACCCCCAACCATCTTCTCCTCATACGCCATCCACGGTCAACTATCTCTCATAATTTTAAATGATGCTACTGCAAATTTGGTGAAACTGAATTCATTGATGGTGGGCTTGCAAATACATTGACAAACATTTAATAAATGCATTTTTGAACCTGTCAATTTCACAAAATCATACTTCTCGAGCAGTGAAATAATATTGATAGTTCTAATTGAACTTTGAAACAGGTATTATAAATTTTAAAAAGGTGACCGAGAAAAGGAAGCAGATAGATGTTCTAATAATAGAATAATTAAAATATTACGCATTTAAAAATTGTGGAAATGTTGGGGGAGGGGATAAGAAATGTTTTGTGAAATAACTTTTCACTTTCATAACTTCATTTTCGTTAATATTTCAATCTGAAATACTTGCACCTTGGATTAATTGGCCGAAATCCCAGTCCTGAAATGGCTGTTATAATCTATTTTATGTTTTAGAACATAAAATATGTGTTGGTGCATTTAGATGTAAGTTACAAACTAGTCTCATGGGCATGGTCCATCAGTTTAATTCCTAAATACGCTTATTAAATTTTCGTTCTATAGAAATTAAGTTGGAATTTTTAAAATAAAAAGTTTGGTTTGAGCACCTACTGTATTACCATTAAATATTTAATATATGTATGTATAGTTGACCGTAAAAATTGATA
>NW_027107159.1:1286192-1303307 GCF_000696795.3 Halyomorpha halys | reverse complement strand
TGAAATCGTTTTAAAAAGTCGTTACTTGGTCCACACAAGAGTGGGGAGATGTCCCCACTCTTACGCGTTTCCGGACGCTATTTCTGTCTGTTCAACTTATTTATTTGGACAGGTATGTTGTCCTATATGGCTCTGTACTCATTTATTGTCATTTTTATTATTATTATTATTATTTTTATTTTTATTATTCTTTCAGTACGTTTATTTTACCTCTGTATATTTATATATATATACTTTTTTTTTTTTTTTTGTTTTTTGTTTCCCGTATTGTTTTTTGTTTTATATACATCTTCTGTACTTTTTTAGCTTTGTATTTTGCGTATTTTTGTATGAAACTGTTGCTCTTGCCTTTGTTACTTTTTTTTGTTCTTTTCATTATATCTTTGTATTTTTATTTCTATCATTTTATCTTAACATAGTTTCATTTTGTATCTTTTTAGCCCTGATGAAGCCCTGCAAAGTGGGGCGAAACGTTGGAAAATAAATAGTTGTAAACTATTTTTATTTCTCCTTTGACCGCAACCCTGACCATCTCCCTATACATTAAATATTTAGTGCTTGGCCTTCTGTCCTGGGATAAATCAGTCATCAGAACTGCTTCTAACCTATTCATTGTATTTATTTCAATCAAACTATACAAAAATACATTTTGAATTGATACTAAAAAGATATGTATGCTAGATGATAGCAGTATAATTGGGATATTTATTTAATAATGATGTCGCTAAAAGGTTGGTGATCCTTTTTTACTTATTAATTGAAATTCATTTCATAATAGGTTATATTTTTGTTGGGATTGTAATGTATATTAATGTTTTTTGTTTAGGTTATACGTGATAGGAACTTAAAAAGTAAGGGATTTAAGACCTCTTTGGATAATAAATTCAAGAAAATGGAAGAAGTAACTATAGCAACAACTAAAACTGTAGAAATCAAAGAAAAGGTTGTAGTCAAGGAAACTATCGAAGAAATAGCGGTTAGCAACACTAATGGTATTGAAAAATTGGATAAAAATGTAAAAGATTTAGAAAACAACCATGATGATAATAGTAGCCTTCCTAAAGAGGAAAATCATTTATCTTTAAGGTTAAAAGAAGAGAGTGAAAATAAACCCACAGAAAAAAATGAACTTGAGGACAAAGTAGAATTAAAAACTACGATTCCAGAAACCTCCACTGAAACTGAACCGATTCAAGACAGTAATATTGAATCAAATACGGAGACAGAGGAGGCAAATAAAGTTTACTCTGCTAGTTTGTCAGATAATGATGCAGTTTCATCTGTAAGTTCTCAACAGGCCACTAATAATTCTACCCCAGGGGCAACAGATGATGAAGAAGAAGTAGAAGTTATTGAATCAAAGCCTGAATATGAATCTAATTCCAAGGAAAACAAATTGGGTACTGCAAAAGAAGAGAGGGAAGACAACAGTGACGTCTCTTATAGATCGTCTAAAGAGTCTACAGTTTCTTTTAATAAGGTCTTACTGAATACTAGTGCAGCCAGTAGTTATAAATCTAGCTATAGTAATCCCTCACGAATCTATGGGAGGCGTCCTGTCCGTTGTTTTCCAAGGAGTAGGAAAAGAAAAATGGAAGAAGATGCGGTCCAAAATTGTGACTTCAAACGAACTGGTAGTCCCTCTCAGCTAAGCCCTCGTTGGAGATTTTTCCCGTCAACCATGAACTTTTGGACTCCTAGAACAACTCCATTTGCATTTTCTTCTACAACTCCTATGAAAACCTTGAATGATTCAATGACTGTGAATATAGATGAAGATACGATACGTAATGATTTGGAAGATTCTGATTTGTTTTCTGATGCTGATGACTTTATCCAACAACCAGCCATGAAGAAGTCTCGATGGGGTTGTGCAATAATGTAGTCCGTCTTTCAAACATCTTTTCAAGAATGATCCTAACTGTTAATCAATCTCTCTTAGAAGCAATGTTATTCACCCTTTCCACTTTCTCTTGCCTGTTACAAAGTTGCAAAGAGTTTGTATCTATGAGTTTCTCTTGATGGACAAATTTTGGTTCAGTATATTTACCAAATAGCATAATCTCCTAACATCTGGATAATATTTTAATCATTTTTATATTTTAGAGAAGAAGAAAAAACTAAATACATAAGTTTTTTTTTTAATGAGAAAAAAAAGACAAAATCCTGTGATTTTATATACAAGTCTAGTTGTAGTAAAATTATGCTTTGTATAATTAAATAATTGTATATTTGAAATTAATTGTTACTAAGATTCTAAATATGTGACAACAAAAGGTATTAAAATGTGCCACAGATTTGACTGTAGTACATTATGTAGTTATTATTTATGAAAAATTAGGTAACGAAGTACCTTCATTTTTTTTTTAATTTTAATATATATTTATGTTATATAATTTCTTAATTGTATATGAACGTTTTGTACTGCAAACCAAATATAAAGTAAATTTGTTTTATCTTCATCGGCTCCTTTCTTTTCAATTTCAAATACCTTAACCTTAACTTGGTGCTCCTTAAATTTAAGGGTGCTCTACAAATTAGTAAATAAATCCAATATAAGTGTATATTATATAAAAAGGAGTTGCCACAGCACATCCTTCCTTTACCCACAGGCAAACTCATCTCAGATGCACTATAAACTTTGTGAAACTGACTTTATTGTGTTGTCGGACTCAAAAATAGACTTACTAAATGTTTGTTAGTTGATATAATAGTACTAAAAAATTAGCCAAGGAAGGGTTTTTGTAAATGCAATTAAGTCAGTTTAATAACATCTATTAAATGCATTTTAAAGCTGGCCAACACAGTAAAGTCAATTTCACAAAAATACAACTGTGTCATTGTTCTTCCAGAACAGCGATATAAAAAAAAAAAATTATTTATTAATAATCCGACATTATGGCCAAACTATTGTAAAATAGCTTGCAATTTCATTGAATGGACACTATACAAAAGATTTTGTCAGGTATTAATTTATATAGAGCTACTGGTATCAAATAAATCTTATATTTCAAATAAATAAACAAAACTTAAATGAAAATCCTTCAGTTTGAAATATTTATTGTCTTATTAAAATCATCCATTAGACTTTCAGGCATAATTACAAATTCAGAAAATAAGAATATAATCTGATATAGCATAAAATATTAGTGTAATAAATAGTACAAGCAAATCATTGATAGACTTTTTATTATTTATCTGACTAAGTCAGAATCCTGTTATCAAGCATTAGTTATCTCATTACTAACTTTTTTGTGGTATAACAATCATACAAAATGGCCTGAATTGATTATCATTTTTAATAATGACACAATAAAATCTGACAAATCATAAATGTGTAAGCGTATATATATGACATGAAGAACATAGAAAGAAACTTTTCACAACCAAAAAAAATTTACTAATAATTCTTCAATGATGAAGGTAAAGAACCATTTTTCTTGGCTTTTTCAAAATTTTCATAAAACTCTTTGAAATCAACATATGCAGGTATTTCAGTGGGCGGTGCTGGAAGTGAATTAGTGAGTCCACTTGAAGATGTGTTAGTATCAGTAGGAACATCTGTGAAGAAACAGAATATACTGTGGATATGATATGTTACAATTTTTAAACTACATAATGATTCAAAACCAGTAAAAGCAGACTAGTTCTGTTCTGAATGTAAAAATATGCTGGTAATAGGGACAACACAACTTTTCTATTCATCTTTATAGATGATAATAATTCTGCAGGGTAGAATAGAGACACACAAAAGTCATGACTATTCATTAACATGGATTGTTATCAAACTGCCTCAAATGATGTAAGTGTACCAATCAAGGTAAGATTGGTAATGGCAGCATCTCCTTGATGAATGGACTACAGATATTGTAAATGGATTCTTTTGTGTAAAATGAAAAATTTTAACTTTATATTGATTTTTTTTTAATTGGCAAAGTATAAAAATTAAATAATTGATCGTATAATTTCAAATATGAAGATGGTCAGGGTTGCAGTATAAAATAACCAAAATAGTTGGTTGTTAACTATTTTTGTTCTTTTTTACCACAACCCTGACCATCTAAATATATAAAAATTAAATATTGTTTTCACATTTAGTCCAGCTTTTAAAGTGTAGGACCACTTTACAATAACTCCTATTAATACTTAAAACTGATTACTACTTATACTTTAAAAAATTATAAAAAAGATTCAAGTACTTAATTTAATTACACTTTGTTTCATTCAAAACGTGAAATAAAATGAAACTTTTATGGTTAACTGTATTTTACAGTATAGAAACATTTCTGACAAAAAAAGTTACTTTCTTTTTAAATAAACAAAATATTAAAATACATTCTCTAGTAATAACAAAAAAAGTTTTCATATTGTTAAAATATTAATCACTACAGATTGATTAATTAAAATTATGGGGAATTAAAGACTGGTCACATTTTACTTTCACTAACCAAAATATATAGTATGGGGAAATATTGGGATCATCAAAAATTTTGAATTTCAGTTTTTAATGGAAATACACATTTTGAGTAACCCCAAATCCAAATAACCAAGTCTCACAAAAAGGTCTCTGTGGTCAGCCTAGCTCAAAGATGAAAATTTGAACAAAATTAAATTATATATTTTAGGCAGTTACATGACTGGAGTACAATAGTAACATTTCCAATAAAATCGCCAGATTTGAAATATCACTTAATAGAATAGATTTTTCACATTTTCCAAAACGGCTCTAATGATTTTGGTTAAATTCTCTATATCAACGTACAATTAAATGGTCTTTAATATCAACTAGATCTTATACTCATAAAAATTGTCTGACAGGACTTAAATGTCGAATTTTCAAAATGGCTTTCTTTAAAATGCCTTTACTTTTATTACTTTGAAAAACAAAACAAAAAAAAAACAGTTCTCAGTGCTAGTTATAAAAAACAATAATAAATTTTATAAATAATTAAAGAATAAAAATTGAAAAATCCCATATGAACGGGAAAAGCTGAGACAGCCTGATTTTTTCTGATTACATTATGGCTTGGTAATCGTTGTTAATCTGTTGTATTCTTGGCAGGAAAAAAATTTATATTCATCATTCCCACCTGAGAAAACCCTAAAATTGAAATCGTTATAAGAACAGAAAAATAAAAACCTTCAATTTAGTGTTATCATATAAACATGAAATCCCCATCTTCACATGGAAAAAAATTTGGTATAGTGTGGGCATCACAACTTTTGCTTATCATTGAAGTTTGAGATAAAATTATTCCTTGCTTCATGACATTGAAAGTAAATTCTGGCCATTGTGATAACAACCATGGAAACACAAAATTTTTTATTTTCTGCTTAACTTAATAATCAAATTCTTTCATATATTTAAAAAAAGAGAAATGACCAACTCGGTTTGATTTGATTTGATATTTAAGCCCTTTCAGACTATTTCAATAAGAATTAGACCTAACTGATATCAACTTTTTTAGTGTCAGAGGCCTTTGCTGCACTGGTGAAAAGTTACAAAAAAACTTGTAAGTTCAGAGAAGACCTATTTTAGTTTATCTCAGTATTGATAAATATCTTTTGAGGATTACCTCTCCCTCCAGCACAAGGCATGGGAAAATTGAAGTTTCTAACAAGTAGTGTGATGTCGTCACGTCTGCTCTGCCCGAGGGAGTCACAAGACATATACATATCATGGTGTTTCCTCACAACCTTATCTACAACTGTTTGAGCAACTCCATTAACGGTAGACTGTACTCGAAACTGAGAACCAATAAAAATGGAATATTTAAGTTTTATATGTAATACAGAGATGTATCTAAAATAATATTAAGATAAGAAATCAAAATAAGTACCTCTGAAACCACCATCTGTATAATATCCTTATTTACTTGATTTGTACCCGTAGCTTCTTCTAAAGATTTATACAGTCCATCAGATAGTAAGAGGAGAAAACTGCCAACAGAATTTATTTTTTATTTTTTTTATAAATTAGATAGTTATTCTATATTCATAATACAAAAAAAAAAATCTACTCTAGCTTAAAACTTGAATCACTTAATCATACAATAACAAATCACGCACTTTGTCCAAGCTTAATGATAATTGATTCTAAAAGATTAAAAGATCTTAATGTACTACAAGTAACCTTAATGAACTACTCATTATATTAAATTATAAATATTATTTTATTTTCATTTATTTATTATTTATATTAGATGAATATATACTTCAATCTTGATAATCTGACAAATCAAGGATTGACGAGTAGAGATAATATAATAACCATTATATGGGTTTAGAAACATTGATCATCAAACCCCCTTTCTCCCACTCATTATGACCACTCTAAAGGTTCTTTCAAACATTATGAAATTGTTAGTTTATGACCATGTCAGATTACAATCGAGATTGTACTGAATATACAAAATTTTTCACTAAAACCTCACTGCTAACCTGCAAGAATCATCTAAATCAATGCCTCCTTGAAGCTCAGGTTCAGCAATAATGGGTTCCTCTTGTGCACTATTAAGTTCTTCAAACTCAGTATAGTTTCTCTTAACAAGGTAATTACCAAGACACCTTGTATTTTCTTGATTTCCTAAACGACATGCTAAAAACAAAATATTTCATTTACAAAAATGTCCTTTAAATCATAAAAAAAACATGTAAACATAACAATGAAATTAGTTATAACTAGGACTAGAATTTTCATGAAGTTTACTGAGAAAGATATCACTAGGTACCAGATCACTGATTATGTTTTGGCACATTTGAGATCAATTTAAATTGTGTATTTCATTTCATTTTCATATTTATTTTTCATTTTTACATGCATCGAAACTTCGATAAGGATGGGTATGAAGAAAAAAAAGTCTTCAAAATATCAGTTGACAATCCCCAATACTGCTCATAAGCTCAATGCAACTTGCAAGGCTAATCCTCAAATTCACTAGAATTGATTGTGTTGTCCTTCATATTAATATAATCCTAGAACCTAACTAGATCTCTCCTTTAATTGTACTCTTTAACCAAAAAACACAAATAATTTAGTACTAAAGTTCCTCTGCCTTTCATTTTACTCAGAGCAAAGGAGTTTCAGTTCATTGTCTATCAGAGAAAATTATAGGTTTTAAATGGATGATTATCAGTGTCATGATTTTATTTTTGTTTCTAAATGAGTAGTGTCTGGACCTCACGAGTTTATGCTTTTACATACTCCTTAAACAGTTTGTTCTAAATTCACTAATATAGATTAGTTGATTTTATTTGTTGAAAACAAACTTTTTAAAACCTCCAAGCCTATGCAAGTTTTCAAGGAAATTACTCTCAACTATCTCCACAGCCATTTCATTAGCATTTGTTAAAGAAAGGGAATAGTAGAGGCTGCTGAGTAGTAATCCAAAAACTTTGCCAAAATAAAGGACATTCTTTTTGGAGGTTAGTGAGTCATCAGCAGCAATCTCATGAATTGTAGGGAAATAGGATTTTGAAAAATAATCTGGCTCCTATCCAGCATTATTATTCCACAACTTGAATCACAGCCTTCATTCAAGTGTAGAGAATTAATGAAGCAATTTGTAAAATGGAAAGTGCCTCCGGAAAAATAGGAAGCAATCCATATAAAACTCCAAGATGTATACAAAAATAAATTCAGGTTTTCTATCATTAGAGGAAAGGAGAAGACAGGGTATCCATAAAATGAGTGTAGCACATTTGAAAGTTAGTTAAGGCCTTTTATGACATAGTTTTAAGTTTAAAAAATTGTAAAATCCACAAGTTTATGACACTATTTTCTGATAATAAGCTGATCATTTATTTCTAATTTATTGATTCAACAATTTTATTGGATTTACATATTTCATATATTGCTTACATACTTGTTTTAAAATTAATACCTATATGTGTACGTATTTACCATTTTTAATTAAACCACAATCCTAACCCTAATTATAGTAATCTTAAATTATTACTAAAAGATTATAAAACACAATCAGTTTCTCAAACATAAATCCATGTATTTAATTGTTTAGAAGTGATATAATATCTGTTAGGATAGTCTGTTAAAATGAGATATGCTATCTCTGGTAAGCACTAACATGATTTTATGTAATTTGTAATTGGCAAATTGTTGACTGTTTTGTAATCATTCGAAAATAATCTAATAATAGACTTTTTATAATTTTTTGAATTTTTCCTCAAATCAATCAAAAGAAGGAATTCAAATCAATTAAAATTATTCCACTTATGGTCTTTTCCAGATTTCTTCCCAACAATTATGGTTGAAAACATGGTATTTAATAAAAAAAAAAAAATGTTGTTTATTAATGTTCCCTCCACCACCTCCAACCAACTTCTCCTTATACAATACAATATTTTGGCTTTGAAACAATTTTGGTTGAAAATTTAAAGATGCGTTCATTCATTTGCCCAACCAAGCTATGAACCCACATTCGCTAACCTTTCATTGGATCTTACAATAATCTTTTTTGTTGAATAAAAGATAGTTTGAGGCAAGTGCTAGTTATGTATCCATGCTTTGTGCTTAGTTATTATTGTGTGAGAATGAAAGAATTTTCATAACCTTTAAAATCAATAGCTAACTATAGTTTAAGATTTTATACTTAAAAATTCTATGAACTATGGATGAATAAATTCTTTAAAATTTTGTCAATTAATTTCATCAGTAAATTTTTTATTTTATACAGCACAAATTTTAAGCATCTGATAAATTATTAGAACCAAAGCTGAATTTAATAGCCATTAGAATATAAATACACGTGATAACCATCCAGGACTATTTCTATTCATTTTTATCATATACTATCTTCTCTACTGATATTTAAGTTATCTTTCATTTAGTTTCCTTTTATTTTTTTTTTTTTATGATAAAAAGTTTTAAATGAAGATAATAAATATCCTACACAATCGATGCTATGCTTTCTAGAACAAGACACAAGCAAGCTATCAAGCATTTTAGATTTTTTATGTTGCAGTAAATGGCAAAAGTGAAAATCTGGCTCTAGATTTAATATATTGTAAAGTATTATTTATAAAAGATATGTTATATAACCTAAGAATGATTAAAAAAAAAAAAAAACCTTCCAAATATTTAGTTCGGTGTAGCTTCCCCACAATTTCTACCTTTGAAATTTTATTTGATTTTCTTTTTTTTTTTTACATAGTCCCTAATTTTTTTTTTCTGAGAAATACCAATCTGGGAAATTACCCTTTGTCTACAGATTTCTATTAAGCAGATTTTGAGGTTAATGACAAGTCGTTTGAGAATATGTTAAATATTTGAGGAATATCAACAGGATAGCCCTTTTAAAATGTAGGCATATCCAGGAAAATAATTTTTAAAGCTGTAATGAATATTACAATTAGTAATACACATAATTACTAGATACTTACATTGTCCTTTTTCAAATTTTAAACCCAAATTAAATAAACGCAAAATTTCATCTTCATTACCGAGATCATGATCTACACTGAGCTGTACTACTTTATGAACACCATATTTATCAGTTTTGCATAACAGAGCTCTACTGTCACCAACATTAGCCACGTACAGTTTGTTGCCTGTAACTAAAGCTACAACGGCAGTTGTGCCACAGGACAGTTGATTATTTAATGAATTCAACTGCTCAACCTGAAATGTAATGTCCCAATGTATAATAACGAATAAGAAAGTAAGTCAAATAATTATTAAAAATTTAAATATACCACATCAGGATATGTTTCATATTGTTCACTTAAACTTAATCCTTCAGTTTCAAGCAACAGACTCGTTCTTTGGGCCACTTTATCATCAAGAGATTCCAAAAAGTTTTTTTCCACAGTCAAAAAGGCTTGACTAAAAGGAAAAATCACAACAATATTCTTACAGAAATAAAATACACGGCTAAATCTCAAAATTTACCTCAAGACTTCTTTAATTTCCTGATCCCTAAACTTCCCTGACAACTGGCCAAGAAGAAGTTCAGCTGCAAGTCCTTGTACTGCAAATTCAGCCGCCTGTATTCCATCATGACCATCAAATACACCATACAAGAATGTATTTGAATCAAGGCTACCAGAATGAAAACTTGTTTCTTCGAATGGATGTTCTTCTAGCCTGTGTCCATCTTTTCGGTAGATTTGATTTGTGGAATAACCAACTCCTTAAGAGGGAAATCTACATTATACACTCTTTCCCATTAATTCCATGAAACATAAAAAATGACTTTAATCTTCAGGAATAAAATCATACCCTACCAGAATTCTTGCAAACTGGTAATGCATCTGTCCAACTTGGAACTTCAACACTAAAATTTTTCAACCTATCACTCTCAGATGTGGTGGGCATAATAAATAAAAACGAAGAATATAGTAAGAAAATGAATTGTGACTTAACTCCTGTCCTAGTTTCATTAAATAATAGTTGGTATCATTGCAAGATATTAAAATAATAAATGATAAAAAAAATTTAAACCGGACCAATAAACAAGAGTCAAACCACAATCCACAATACAGGTTATGCTACCATGTAGGTAGGTAAAAATCTAACACCAAAAAATTACTCAAATTTTAAAAATAAAAATCATACTACGATAAGTATTAATCATAAGATACACATCAATATAATGATGGTTTCAGATCACTAAGCCTAAAATGCGAAACCCATACTTTCATTTCAAAAACTTCTTTCTACTTAAGACTTAAACTGACTGTAAAACTGCTAAATCTCTATTAATGGCGCATTTAATGTGTTTTGTATAAAAGTCAAATATTCAATGTTTTTAAAACAGAGAAAAGGCAGTTTAGGAAACAGCTCTGATCTTTCCTTAGCCAACAAAGCCCAAATTGGGAGAGAGTCTTCCTTACTTTACGGATTCTTCTTAAACTCTGAGCAAGTTCCTTATGTATAATGGGTGACTAGCCAAGTTCTCTGTTGTTTCGGAGGCCCCAATAATGAGAGTGAGCTTACGTTTCTTGTACGTGTTTCGTGAACATTTCATCGGCTTCTAAAGTTAATTTTGAGTTGCGATTGAAATTAGAACAAAAACGTTAGTGAAGAAAAATCATAAGTGATTCTGAATATGGAAAAATCATATGTGAAGGTAAATGTTTAGTTTGACTGCGACTATTAAAATATTTAATTAAATACTCCTTGTTTTTCCCTTAAAAATTGCATAATTTAACCGATCAGGTAGAAATCGAGTTTCGGAAGAAGTGCGGTTTCATCGCCAACTATTGTCGTGCAGTCTAAATCTTCGCAGACATTAAGTGATACAGCCTGCGAAAACTTAACTTGCAGTGTAGGAACCCATAATGTTATGGGTTATAATGTTATAATGGTTAATAGTCGTAAAAGACCACTGCTGATCAATCAGGACAACGGAAACGGCTAATAGTTGCACATTTAACAGTTTCAGATCCCACTACATTCCAAAAAGTGGCGAAATATTAAGAGGAACAGACTCAGATAACATTTCCATAACTATTAAACATTAAAATGAACAATACTGGCCTCATAAAGCTTACCACATAATTCTTATGTGATTAATGAAAAATTAGATGATTGGTGACAACTATCGAAGGCATCAATACAGCACAATGGTACGTTAATGAGAAAACTTTTCACATAGACTTACATATTCCTTACTATCGACGTTTTAGTACTATTCCGATACCCAATCACACAATAGAACAAACAGTCACGAAACTAACAGCTGAGAACACCAAGAGTCATGGACGAGGGATCTTTTAAAATGAAATCAATGCTGGGAATACGTACGTTGGGTGCTATTCTTCTTGAAGCTTCTCACATAAATTGTAATCTTAAAGGCAGGCTATCTGAATTGTATAAACTGTGAATTTGACCGTTAAAAAAGTAAATATGTACATAGAGGGGGTAGTTTTACACGGTTTTGTCAGTCTTCCAAAGAGATTCCTGTCTACTGAATCGTAGGCTGTTTTGAAATCGACTAATAAGGCATGACCATTCTTATCTACTTCCCATCGTTTTTTCGAGTATCTGCTTAATGACAAAGGTCTGGTCTAGCGTGCTCTTTCCTTTCCTGAATTCTGCTTGGTGGTCACCTATTATATTCTCATAATATCGATATATTCCTATTATATTCTCAGATATCCGATTCAGAAGGATATTGGCCATAATCTCACCGGAAGGAGTGGTATGCTTCTGTAATTGCCGCACTCATACCTGAAGCCCTTCTTTAGGATAGAACAGATTTGGCCTTTTGCTTTTAGAAAGATAAAAAAGTTATCTTGTGATTATCTATTTATCATCACCAAAACATCATAAAATCATTATTTTTTCCAGTTCTCTGAAACTTCAATGATTAGAATATTCGTAAAAATGTTTTCATGGTTCTGATAAAACACATTTATGACTTAATAGAATTATTATCAAATAATAAATTTTTGCGTTTATTTAAAGTTGAGCGAGTTTACGAACAACAGCTGTGTCCAGATAAGATCAGTCTGATGAGAGAATAGTTTAATAAACATGGCCAACAAAAATTTAATGAAATAATCTATTTCGTTCAAATATGTCAAACCAATCATTTGAAAATTGTACTGCATTTAGGAAATAACAAGATAGCGATAATTATGATGAAAATTAATATCGGGACAAGTGAAGCACGTAGTACAATTTCTTAATAGAAATGCTACGACTAATGAACTGGTGAACTGCTTTTCCAGTTTTAGTTAATTTTTTTTTTATTGTTAATCATTATGAGTAATGTATCAAGCGCAAAACCTTGATGTTATTCAATCAGAAACTTAAGATATCAATTCTTAAATTTTCAGTTTAATGAGTTTCGCATCCAAAGATATAAGAATGTATTGGCGCCTACCCTGGAAAGTAAGTCAGAAACCTCGTTTAAGGCTGTCATGTTGATAAATCTGAGCTCAAGGTTATATCTTGAGTAGTCCCCCAGTTTGTTCCAAAGGTGACGGACGTGTCGTTCTCTTGACGTTTAACTTATTTCCCTTAATCTTTTGTCTGCTGCTGTTTTCATCCTTACATTTTTAACCGAGATGGCTTCAGCTATTCATGGCATATCGGTAAAGTTACCGAAAGTTATTAAAAAGACAAACTGGGGGATTTCTGCCGTTTTAGGAGCGAAGAATCAGTTTAATAAAAGAACATATTTCACATACAGCCGTGAATTATGTCATGTTGTCGATCACGAACCTAAAGTAGTGACTGCTGAGGAAGCTGTGAACATTATCAAGTCTGGTAAGTTTAGAATACAATAGGTTCTCATCATCATAACATATTTCTCATTGAATTTATATCAGATTGTGGTGTCTTTTGGTATCTGTTCCTCTTTCATTTTTACCTTTTGGTGTTTTAATATCTTATATTAAAACATTATTTTCTAAACTTTCATTGTTTCTTTGTCTAATAATTATATAAACCAAACAATCTGAATATTATGAAACTTCTTCAGGAGGGTTGTATTTATTCTACAATTTTTTTTGGAGTTACTTATGTTAAATTTATAAATACTTTTAATTCTGAAGTGATTTGTCATTTTCTGTACAACAATATTATCAATTTATTTTAGATGATACAGTTTTCTTGAGTGGTGCGGCTGCAACACCCATTGAATTGGCGAATGCGTTGGCATGTCATGCTAAAGTGAACAAGTTGAAAAATATTACTGTTTGCCATATGCATACTGAAGGCCCCGCTTTATATGCTCAAAAAGAATTTCAAGGTATATTTAATTTTTGTATATTTATGATGTTAATTAAATCTATCATTCATTTCTTTTAGTTACGTTTAAATCATCAAATCACTAAGTATAATTTTTTTTTGTGACATAATTAATATTATTATTGTAAGTGTGAAATTGTAACATTAATCAATTCATTATTCATTCTTTCCAAGTTCAATGAACTTTATTTAATACCATTAATATTTGTTTCATATCACTTGTAGGTATGTTTTTTATAATTATCCTTCGGTTTAAAGTTTAATAACCTCTTTCCTATTTCATTATTGAGCATTATTTAGTATTTTTTTATCTGTTATCTTATTGTTAGATAATGTATGAAAGTGTAATGGATTAAATAGTCCGAAGAAGAGTTGTTTATCAATCTATTTTTAGCTACAGCATTATTGGTCAGCCTACGATGGAGGCATATTGCTCATTTATCAATATCTATATTTATGTTACACTATATTTCAATTTTAAGAATGTATAATGAAAATATTTGTTTACTCTTTTTTCAGAGCATTTCCGTTCACTATCTTTCTTCATGGGAGGTAATGTGAGGAAAGCAGTTGCAGATGGTACATCAGATGCTATTCCTATATTTCTTCAAGATATTCCATCACTGTTCCATAGGAAAATTGTTCAGCCTGATGTGGCCATAGTTCAAGTAATTATCCTTAAGTGGCATCAATTTTTATATATCATATTTAAGTATTTTTAATATAAAGCATATTTTATTGACATTATCTTTTTGAATATTACTATGAAAATTTATTATTTATTTCATTTTTTGTTTTATTTTCTTCTTAAATATAAATATGGAATTTTATTATTTATTTCAATTTTTGAAAGAATAATACATGGAATTTATTGAGTTAGTATAACTGTTTTGCCATATGCATACTTCTCAATGTTTCTACTTCCAGATGTGTTTAGAATGTAATATTTTCTATTGAAATGATCAAGATGGTATAGGCCTTATTTGTTTTGTATTTATTTTAAAACAGTATTAGTTGTAATAAAAAAGAAAAGAAAAAAAAAACTGAACTAAGTATTAATTTGAAATATTGTTTGATTTACTTACATCATTTTGAATTGAAATATTGGTGATATAAATTATCTCTTATCAGTAGCCATACATATTTTCAGTTAAATATTATTGAAATGTAATAATTTAGATAAACTTTTCCCTTTTTATTGTATGTCACATACACTCACACTCAATTATAAATATATATGTGTGTGTGTTTATTTATATTTATGTGTCCTAACTTTGGATCTATTGTATGACTTACTTGAAGGTTTGTCAAAGCTTCAAGGATGTATATTTTTTAAAATCAAGGTTAATTGATTAGGTTTCACAAAAGGATATTATTTGATTATTCGGTTGAAAAGAGATTTATGTCTGTTTTTAACTTGATTTACAATCTTTGATAAATTTAAAAAAGTTTAATTATTCTTTTAACTTTAGTTATCATTGTTGTTGTCTATTTGGCAATGAAGCCTGGGCCTTGAATTATTTTTTAAAAGTACTACGGGACACATTGTTTATGTCAAGGTTGTTTTTTAACTTTTCCTTGTATGACAAAGTTAACAAACATTTACTTTAAAATTCTTGTATTATGTAGTTATTAATCTATTATTGATGAGGAAAGTTGTAAGCATTAGTAATTATTTTTAAATTCTTAGAAGCTTCAAGTTCTTTTTAAAACCATTGAAATAGACAATTGATTTTTGCTTCTTTGTTTTTATTAACTTGTCCAATACTTTTTTTTTTTTTTAATGACTACTATTACTTTTTTTTCTATTAGTTTTATTATTAAACTTTCAAGGTATAACAATGCTGTTAATGTTCCTTGTATTTTTCTTCTTAGGTATTAGTTCACTAAACTATTAGAGTTGTGAAAGGATTAAGTTTTAGGTCTATTCGACCTCTTTATTGGAAAAAAATACCTCAGCAATTTTTTTTTTAATACTCATTAGTTCTAGTGAAGTATGATCGACTGTTTGCTTAATTTCCTTTATTTAATAATATTTATGTTAATCATTAACCAGACCTTTCCATATATATTTATTTGTCTTATCCTTGGAGTTTTATCAATGGGCAGATTCTCCAGATTTTTATATCATATCATTATACCACTTACAGCAAATTTACTTGTTGTATATATTTTTATACAGTTGTAAATAGCAATAAATAAATTTAAAAAAAAAATTGTTTTATCCAGTTCTAATGGAACGTTAATTAGGTGATGGTTAATATGACTAATATTTTTTGTTCTATAACATGATAGCAGAAATTCTGCATTATTTAGTAATGCATATTTTTCTTTCCAATTAAATATTTGTCGTAGTTTTAATTAACATTTTAATGTTATGTATTCAGGTTTCTCCTCCAGATCAGCATGGATTCTGTAGCTTTGGTACAAGTGTAGATTGTGTCAAGGCCGCAGCAGCACATAGTAAAGTTATAATTGGTAAGCAGTTTCTTAATTAGACTTCATTGCTTTAAGTAATTATATGAAACCAATTTTTTTCTTAAATAACTTTTAATTTGATTTTGTTTTAAAAACTTTGAAAAAAATTAATAATCATTTGTTATTTTTTTCTTCAATTCTTGACTGAACCCTTTTTTCATAATTCTTTGTATTTTTAAAGAAATTTAAACATCAAAATTGCTCTCATGTTCAGTAATTATTTTTAAAATAATTGTTTTTGGTTTACTTGTTTACTGTTAAAGACTTAACATATTTGTTCTAAAATTAAAATCAAAATTCTTCATTGGTACCATTGTTTATTGAGTATTTAATAACCATTTTTCTAGATTTATAGATTTTTTGAAATTTATTGATTTATTAATTTTTAATTTAATTAAAAGCTACTTTGAATTCAATTTTAGAAGTAGTCATGGTTATCAAAAGGGAAAACAGCTTTTATCTCTAATAGCTCTTTGATTTAGTCAATTATATATGATTGCAGAGCTGATTGAAGTTACTTATGTGACTTTAAAAGGCTTGTGATTCTGATTAATTTGGCATTATAAAAAGTATAGTTGTTATTGTAAGGACAAACTTTGATCATTTCCTTAAATCCTTTTTTCTAATAATAGTATTCATAGCCTCCCTATTTGCAAATTCTTAGGAATAAAATTGCATAGCAATGTCTAATATTTTGATTTGAAATTTAATACTTACTTAAAATTATTATTATTTTTATGTTAGATGTTCCCTTGGATATTTTCACTAATATTCTACAAAGAAAGTAGTGTAATGCCTGATTCAGCACTATATTTCAACAGCAATATTTCATTTATGTCTGTTCAGTTTTAAATAGGAAAATTTAATTCAGAAGTGATGTTTGGTATGTTTACTTTATATACATATAAATATAAATATAA
>NW_027107159.1:1248248-1285955 GCF_000696795.3 Halyomorpha halys | reverse complement strand
AAAATATTTGATGCATTTATATTTATTTATTGCATGTGTCTGTATTCTGAAAGTTGTCAGTAATGCTATTTATTGTTATTTGTTAGCCCAAGTCAATCAGCAGATGCCTCGTACGTTTGGAGATGGCGTTGTTCATATGTCACACTTTGACTATACTGTACCGGTAGACATTCCACTGCCCAGCCATGGTTCCACTGAAGGCAGCCCTGAGGAGACTGCAATAGGAAAACACATTGCTGAAAATCTTGTTGAAGATGGTGCTACATTACAGATGGGTATGTTATTTATCTTTGTGTCAATATTAGTTTATAATTTTATTGTTATTATTATATTAAAAAATGGTTGAAGCACAGTGGGTATAGTAGTATAGAATAGTTTGTTTTTTTTGCAGTTATTATATATTTTTATTTTTGCCTGTAATAAATTACAAATTATAATTAATTACCTATGTTAAATTACTTATTACAATCATTTCTTAGTAAATTGTTGAAATCAGAAGTTAAATTTTGATTTAGTATCATTAGGTAATAGATTATTTACTATCCATTTCACTGAACATTCTTTTATATCCAGAGGTTTCTATTTAGATTAAATTATAAATATGTTATTCATTTTAATTAACTGTTATTTTTATATTGGTGGGGATAAAATAATAAAAATAAAACCCTTTGTCCGCTAACTCTTTAATTTGTGCATCTTAATCAGAACTATACTGAAAATTAGAAAAAAAAATAAAGAAAGAAATGAAAGTGGATATTATAGTTCAATTAGTTAGATATGGTCTTGTTTGCTTGAATTGCTATCAGCGGTCCAACAGTCAGCTATGAGCATGTTATCTTAAATAAATTCTTTCTTATTATCTATATAACTCTTTCTTGTGTCCTTGTCTGTATTTTATTTTTTATGAGGAGGTGTGTCCTATTACATAACAAGTAGCAGAGCATGCTGTTTTTGTAATCTTCATATCATGTCTATTTATCCATAACATTTATATAATGTATAGTAATATATAATATGATGGTTCACAGAATCTTAATCAACTTAATCAAATATAATATATACACACACATACACAATCATAAATAATTATAGAATTGAAGATAATAAGGTTTAAATACTTGACAAGTATATTTGACAATTTTCATAATTTTATTTTGTGTGTTGGATAATTCAATTATACAATTTTCTTTGTACATTGCTAGTAGATTAGTAATATAATGTTGCATTTGTAGGAGTTAATAATGTCTTATGATATTGTATTTAAACTATGCTACAATTAATTATATAACAAGGTTCAAGATATCAATCAATAGTTGAAGATTCTTACTATTATTTATTATAGGTTATTATCACTTCAATATATCGAAAATGATGCGTCCATATCAATTTATATTTGTTTATTTATGAATTTGTAATTATTATTTGAAAGTTTTAATATTAAAATTCTAATATAATAAAAAACAAATATATTTAAAATATACACCACTATTTTTCTTTTAACATACAAATTGCCTAATATAGTTTGCATATACACACTATGAATGGTTTAGGAAAAAAGAAGTTTAAAAAATTTAACATTTTTTTTTTTTATTTAAGTTTAATTTTGTAGATGATTTGATTTTTTATATAAGCTCAAATCATTTTCCAATTCATCTAAAAAAGGTTGGGAAATCTTCCTTTACTCAAAATACATAAAAGTATTAATAAATATATGATAGAGGAAGTTATCGGTTCTCAGAAGAGGAAATGAATTAGATTCAACGAGTATAACAGCCTATTCAGTAAGGGACTCACCATAACTGCCCTTGCATCCCCTTAAGGGATGTACTTCCTATTATTGCAAGTACAGCAGTATATCAAAGCATATTATAATGGGGTAAATCTTGTGAGGAGGGCTGATGAGGATCCTAGCAACTGGATGCATAGTTTATTTTGTTTTTTTCAAACCTCTTCATTTTTATATATGGTTACAAAATACAAATATATAATACAATACATTATATATATAAAAATTTACATGATATCTTCGTTTGCCATATGGCATTATAAGGTGAGTAGTTTATTTTGCAAAGAAACTTAAAAATATATTAAATTACATTACATTAAAATGAGTGGGATGGGGGTCATCCCAAAGGTGGTTTTAATCACTAGAAAAAATACAAAACATTCTATTTATTTGTATATTCTACTTTGTTATGTAAAACTGTATTTTTTAAGGTCATCATTCTCAAATACAAAATAATCTAGTTAATGAACTTCTTTATAAAAATTTTCCAAAGTTACACTGATAAAGTTAGTGGATATACAGGTATTCCTGCTTCTATATGTATAAACATATTTTATGTATTGTTGTGTTCTGTATTTGTTCATTCTTTTTGTTTCTATATAGTGGATTACCAGGGAGTTCCCATCCAGTCCTAATAAGCCAAAATGGAAATATCACCAAAAAATAAATTGAACTTCCCTATTAGGAACCAAACCTGTAATGCTTCAGAAGGGACATTAATATAATTTTCGCAAAAAAAAAAAAAAAATAATAATAATAAATAAATAAAGGATAGAATATAATTGATAATGCTTAAATAAATAAAAAGAATGTCGCATCTCAATGGTGATAATATCAACAGTCCTTGCCTACAATACTCTATGCATTTGACTTAGTCAAAACCTAATTCCTCATTGTACCTGATTGCACAATCTTCCCATCTTTGTTTTGGTTGATAAAACATAAATAAATGAAATAATAATGATCCTAATTGAAACAATCAATATTAGGATATATTTTTTGTTAAATTATAAAGCATTTGATGTTATAGGGATGATAATAAATAAAAAAAGTAATTCCATACCAAAATATTTAGATCATTACTCACGGAATAAGCTTTGTACATTAGCTTTAGTGTGTTATTAAAATAATAAATTATTTTCCATTGCTCATTTGTGTTTACCAGTTCACTAATTAGTAATTTCCTAATTAATTAAGGACTTAATTCTGATAGTGAATAATTGGAAATTTTATTGATTATATGATATTGGAATTAAATTTAATTAATTATTTAGCTGCTCATGTTTAGATATTGATATGTTTAGTTGGGATATATACATGTTAGTTTCCATTTATTTAAACTTGATTTTTAAACATAATAATCCCCCTGTGAGGAATAATTTATAATTTGAACTGGAAGTTGTTTAAATGTGACTATTGAATTCCAGATTATTATTTCTATTATTGTATGTTTCATACCATAAATGTTCCTTCATTAAATTGAATTTTTTTATTTGTTCATTTAGGTATTGGTAGCATTCCAGATGCAGTACTCAACCTTTTGGGTAACCATAAGGATCTCGGCATACATACTGAAATGTTTGCTGTTGGTGTTATAAACCTAGTGAAGAAAGGTGCTGTTACTAATGGCTTGAAGCCTATTCACAGAGGGAAAATAGTATCATCATTTCTTATTGGTTCAAAGGAACTGTATGACTTTGTTAACAACAATCCTTCTGTCTGTAAGTAATTTTATTTTATTCCTTATCATAATTTGTGTTAATTTAATTACTATCCTGGTGTTATTTTTTTCTAAAAAGTAATTTCAAAATTTATATCATTAACAACTTTAAAATGGTAATTTTTTTTTAAACTTTTTGATCAAAGTTTATTAGTTTTTCCAAAAATTAAAGTATTGAAAAAAGTATTATTAAAATAGATCATTATAGAATTAACAAGTATTTTAGGAAAATATTCATAAATAAATATATACAATAGTCATAATTTTTACTTAACACAATTTATTGTCATAATATCTCTTTTTAACATAAAGGTGATTTGTTCTAGATTAATGGTCTAAAAATGTTTTTGACTAACAAGAGTCTTCAATAGGTGTTCAAATATTTTATAGAATTCTTTCCACCTTTCACTAATCTCATTCATCATTTTTGTTGTTGATTTCTAACAATACTGTTTTTTCTATTGTCATCCTCTTTCATTTTTTTTTTTAAATATTTGTGTATTTTAAGTTTCAGTGTTAAGATGACCCAGCCTATCTGCTGATTTTAATTTTGTAGTTTACTTGTATGAATTTAAAATTAAAAGTAAAAAAAAAACTTAAATAATATTTATTTAAAGTTTTTGCATCTGTATATAGTAATGAAAATTATTTGGCTGGTCATATTCTTTATATACTCATCAAAAAAAGTTTTGTATCACTTCTTCTTTCCATACTAGCAGTAAGTCAACTACTAGTAATGGAGTATTTTGTATATCTCCTTGGATTCCTACCTTGTATATTTCAGCAAATAACAATGGTGGTGCAATTTTTTTTTTTGTTTTATATATATATCAACTGATAATTGAATTTAATTTCAACCCCTTCCAGTAATTGCAGTATAACAAATTTCTGTGCAGATCTAGTAACCACTCAAATTCATTGGGCTTTAATAGTACCCTGTGAAATCTACTATTTTCTTTATAAAATAAAACAGTAGTTTCGTGATAAGGTATTAGACTTCAAAATGTCACTGCATTCGATTGTTTTGGTATATCCATTTTCTTATTAGGAAAACATTGACTGATATAAAGTTTACTAAGGATTGAAAAATAAAATAAATTTGAGGGGGAGCCTAGCCTCATAAATTGGATACCCTTAATTGGATAAAAATATGGTAGTCTTGTGTGATTCTGACCAAATCACCTCCTTGAACAACCGTTGGTGCAGAAACAGTACTTCCTTACAAAGTACTGAACCCTGAGCCCTTCATGGGTTGTAGCGGTACAGATTTTAATTTTTTAAATTAATGTATACAGATACAGAAATATACAGTAATGTAAGTACCATGATCATATAACTAAAGTAGAGATGTAAGCAAAAATTGTGTGATGCAATTAACCAGAATTTTATATATTTATTTATTGCACTTTTACTCTTATATCTAAAAGAAAAGTAAATGTGTCTTAGCCTTTAAAAATATTCTTGTAAACCATAATACTTAGTTGTTTTTTTTTTAGTGATGAAGGAAGTCGATTATACCAATAGCACAGCCATCATTCGTATCCATCCAAAAATGACTTCAATAAACTCAGCTATTGAAGTAGATCTGACAGGTCAGGTATGCTCAGACTCCATTGGAACAAGATTGTTCAGTGGTGAGTTATATATTATTGCTATGCTCTTGATAATAATATGATTATCTAATACATTTTAATGTTATAAAAAAAACTCTTTTGTAGGCTTTGGTGGTCAGGTTGATTTCCATCGGGGAGCTGCTGAAGGAACAGATGGAAAGGGTAAAGCAATAATTGCTCTTCAATCAATGAACAAAAAAACAAAGGACAGCAAGATAGTGCCTATATTAAAGGAGGGTAAGTACTTCAAATAGTTCTTATTTTTTATCATCAATTCCGTTATAGTTTTCTTGATTAACTGTTTTTGCTATTGAGAATTATTATTAATGATGATTATTATTATTATTATTAAATTATGAAATATGATAGCACAATGAAAAAATGGGAAATAATAACAAATGACGTGCTGTTTTACAAATGATTTGCTAGTGGTTTATGAAAATATCTTTTATAAATAAGGAAGATGGTCTAGGTGCAGTAAAAAAAAAAACCAACTTTAATATTGATTAAACTATTTAACGTGAGCCAAGGTTTTGCCTCACTTTGCTGATGAAAATAATGTAATAAATTGAGAGAAAGATAACATGAAATAAAAGTAAATTAAGGTGTGGCTAAATAAGATTTAAAATATGTGGAAATTTATATAAAAATGAATAAACTAAATATATTTACTTTAGTTTACTTTTATTTCATGTTATCTATTCTCTTACTTTGTTACATTATTTTAGTTATTTATATATTTTTTAGCCCTGCTAAGTAGGGTGAAATGTTGGCTCACATTAAATAGTTTAATTACTGTTTGAGTTTTTAAAATTTTATTTATTTTTTTTTTACTGTACCCAGATCATCTTTGTTACCTCAACTGAGAGCCTCAGTGAAAGACTTTCCTCCTGTCGTGTAGAATATGCGCTGGGAAAATTATTTTTGGCCCGGAAAGGTTAAACAAACAATCCAACCATTGTTTATAATCAGCGACTGCCCCTCTTTTTCTGCCAAAAGAATCAAACTGCTTTTATTTACAATCACATACATGTTTTCCTTTTAGAAAATAAATGCCTTATATACTTAAAATAAATCAATTTGCAAGTCAATTTTGCAAATTAACTAAACTAATAAAATTATAACCTTTTATATATAAGAAGATGGTCAGGGTTGCGGTCAAAAGAGAAACAAAAATAGTTTACAACTATTTATTTTCCGACATTTCGCCCCACTTTTCAGGGCTTCATCAGGGCTGTTCAAAGGAATACGTTGAACTCGGAAGGTTCAACCGATTCCTTTGAACAGCCCTGATGAAGCCCTGCAAAGTGGGGCGAAACGTCGGAAAATATGTAGTTGTAAACTATTTTTGTTTCTCTTTCGACCGTAACCCAGACCTTCTTCTTATTTATCAGTTTTTACGGTCAACTATTTATACACATATATAACCTTTTTTCTTTAATGCTGCTTCAATGATCTTCCATTTATATATTACATGTTTTAAACTAAAAAAATTGGGAATTGAAATATAGCTGACTAATTAGCTCTATTTTTATCTTTTCTGGACCTGTGTGAAGATAATAAAAAAATAAAATGCAGGAATGATTTATTGTTTACTAAATAATTCCAAAACAATCCCTTATTTCACCTTCTTAATTTGGCTTCCCTTAATTCCACTTTTATTTATTGTTTGTAGCTTTGTACGATCAGCAAATTCAAAGTTATCATTTAACATCTAAATTTATGTTGTTCTGTTGGTTCTGAAAAGTAATCTTTGCAATAAGAATTTAAAAGATTACATAATATACTTCCTGTAGGTCAAATTAAAAGCATATTGGCCACAAGATATGTTTATGCAATTGTTTTCAGTAGTTTTCTATTCCCCTGAAAAAAATTAAATGTTAAAAAAATATATAAATCTTGGTTCTTAGCCAAAAAAAATTAGTTTTTCCAATCTCTCTGCAGTGTTTCAAAGTTGTAATTCTAATCAATTGCTCTTGAGCCAACAATGACCTAAGTTATAAATTACTTATAACAATAAATTGTATTCGTTCAGTTATATAAATCAAACATGGTTTCAGTTTCGTCTACAGTAATAAATATGCCTCTGAATTTTCAGGTGCTGGTGTTGTTACAACGAGGGCCCACATCAATTACATTGTGACAGAACACGGTATTGCCTCCCTGTTTGGCAAGAACCTTCGGCAAAGGGCTTATGCTCTGATTAATGTTGCTCACCCTGATCATCGCGAAAACCTTGAGAAAGCTGCTTTTGAAAGGCTCAAAGCCATGCCAGTCCCTTAACCTTCTGGTATAGGTCGAGATGGAGACAATCAACCATGGTCGCCATGGTCTCTCTGGCAATATTCTTACCAGATTTGAAAACATTTAACTAAAAGTACATTATTAAATTGTCATCTTTGCTCCTGTGGAAGCTGTATAAAATAGGCTTAGAACATTGAAATATTGGCCTTATTAATGAATTTAATATTAATACTGTTGTAAATTATTTTGTGCTAAAGCTTTAAGTTTTGTTTTGTTAATAATTATTATTAAAAAATTTGTATCAATTCTAATATATTGTTATTGTTTTTTAATTCCAAATTTATGTTATTTTTTAAAAAAATTTGGATGCATTATATTATTTAATATTTGTTCTTTCTTACAAAATTTTCTTTCCTATCAATTTTTTTTATTATTTTGTCCAGTTAGATTCCCCTGTTTTAATAAATTCGCCAATAGAAGACTGAATATACTTGATGATTGAACGAGATTATATTGTATATTTATATTGAATGTTTTCATTTAAATCTGAATTTAATTTTTTTTAAAGTCTTTTGTTAGCTCCTGGCATTGCCGCCACATAAGTATGATCAGATTATCGATTCAATAAAAAGCATCACAATTTCTAATCTCCTTTTGACAATATTTTTTTCTAAGTTTAAAAATATTTTTTGTATTTATTTTTTTAATTCTTGTTGATTAAAGGATATAGAAAAAAGTGATCACGTACTGGTAACTTATTTCATTTTTTAATGAGATTATGATTTTTTTTAATATACAAAAATAATAAATAATTTCCAATTAAAAATGAAAAATAAATTTGTGTTTAAATTTTTTCAAGACTATCATTTTCTTCTTATATTTGATTTTAATTATCTGTAAACTTTTGTGCTTGACTTTATATTTTATTTAAATATAAAATTATTGACTTCACATTTTAAGTAATTGATCACCTTATAAAACAAGTGTTATCACAATCTGTTTTGACATTGTTGTTAATTTTATGAATGGAAAATGGTCCGGGTGCGGTAAAAAAAAACTCAAATAGTAGATAATTATACTATTTTAATGAGCCTCAATTTTTGGCTCAATAAAATAGTATAATTATCTACTATTTGAGTTTTTTTTTTACCGCACCCGGAAAATTTTCCATTCATCTATACACACAGTCAATCAATAATCTTCCAGTATGTTGTTAATTTTGTTTTTTTGCAGCTATCATTTGCTTAATTTTTCTCAAATTTTTAACTGAAACGGTATGGAAAACGAATATTATGTTTTTATTTTTTTCCTCTCTGATTAAACTATCACAAGGATAGTTCATCTTCCCTCTCCCTCCTCACTCAGTATAAGTAAAAAATCAAACTAAGTTTTTCTGAAAAGAATAAAAATTAGCAGACATCTACTGTTCCAATTGGCTATGTACTAGAGATTGAGCTTTTTAGTTATGTGGTACAGCAGTTAAAATTATGCATATTTTCTCAAGATAATTGAAGATAAGCCTGGAGGATAGCTAGCCCCCATTGCTTATGAAGGGATAACAGGTAGAGGAGAGAGATCTTGTCAAGGGTGAACAAAATTTAACAACCATTTATATATCAGGATTGACTATTAACCGAAACTTTCTAAAGTTGAGGCTGTGGATCTGTGATCTATTAAGGGGCCTCTACATGTTGGCCAAGCCATGGCGAACTCAGACATACGGGAGCATGTGGATGGGTGGGTTGCCTAGTCTTGTTGCCGATCCGTCGAGAGTCGGTTTTTTGGACACAGATCAAAGGGGTTCGTGTAGCATCTCCACCATTGTTCTTTGTCTAGTTGTAACTGTTAGGAGGTTAAAGGTGTTTGTTGGTACTTTTTATAATAAGTTTTATATTTAATTTTCTTTTTTTTGTAATAAAAATAATACAATCCAAGTGCAATGGCTGAAACCGCTAGTACGTCTGCCACGCTTGCCTCTCTGAATAATACTGACATGTGGATGGTCTGCTCTTTGTTTACCGAGCATTTGTACAAGCCTCCGATTCGCGGCGAGCGGCCAACATGTGGATCCACCTTAAGGGGTTCTTTAAGACCCTTATATATAGCCATACAGCTGTGACCGAGAAGCGGTCTAATCTTATCTGCTTGAGGTAGTTTCCTGCGTTATTTTGACATCGTTTATTTATTATTTTATCGACATTGCTCAGTATATATAATTACAAATACACAGTATGTAAATTGTTGATAAAAATAAGGATTATAATTATAATTAGGATTGTAAAGAAGCATGAATAAGAGACAATTGTTCCGAAACGTTGTACAATGAAGATAGATTATATTCATCTTTGGAAGTTTTTTAACCTCAGCAATTTATAAAAATTAATACAATCAAACCTTCTAAAAAAGAAAATCCATCATAAAAATCCGTTTGTTTACTTAGAAGTCATAGCTAAAGGCGTGAATTGCCAAAAAATTCTAGTCATTCTTTAAGCCGGTTTTTATAATCGTAATTATTAGAAACTACTTATGTTTATTATTAGTATTGCGTTGATGAATGGATTGCTAGGCATAGCGAAAAGCGTTTTGATCAGAAACTGGAACCAACTCACGAAAAATATAAAAGAAAGATGGGGGCTTTGTTCTTTATTTTGAGCTCCAGACCTTCGCCAAGACGCATAATGAAATATGTAAGTCCTGTAACAACCGAAAAAAGTTTCGTTGAGCGATTTCCTCAAGAAAAGCAGCAAAAAATTAATCTCGTTAGATCAAAAACTTTATCAATTTATGTTGATACATAACCCAGCCACCAGTTCTGCCGATTCTCCCGACCAAAAAATATCTGTTTTACCCGACAAATATAAAATACCACTTTACCCGCTCTTGGAGGATCGTTATAAATGTAACTATATGTTTGTAGTGTTGCACTAGCTCTGGTGTGATAGCTTATAGTTCAAATAATGTCAGTGAAGCAACTATCTCATATATAAGCCTTCCATTCATAAGTTCTAATTAGATATAAATTTAAGTACAATTTCCGTTATTGCGGCAAAGGTTTTAGCCATTACCATGGTATAACTATTTGATAGTTACAATCATGACAGCATTAACTGTTACGAATGTTTTATTGTCGTGATAGTAACGTAGCAATGGGTATGGCATGACGTACAAGTAACGTCAGTTGACTAATATTCGTATTAACTATCATATGTATACGCTACGACAGTGAACTGTCACAACATAGAACCTTACCAAATGTAATGACGATAGGCGGGAAAACATTATTCTTATATTTTTACCAAAGACTTATCCAACTTAAGACCAAATATAAATCCAATTCGGGCCCCAAAAACAAGAGTTCTTAAAATTATATCCACCCCAAGCCCCAAAAATAATCCGCCCCGGGCGCCAAATATAAATCCGACCCGGTTCCCAAAAACATATCGACCCAAGGCCCAAAAAACCGTGCCCGTGTAGGCCTCGCGAAGCGCCGAGGCGACATATTTCCGTGACAACGTATACTCTATGCTAATCCTCTTACCCCCACCACCTCACTCTTACCCATCCCCACCACTACCTTCTCCGTTACGGGACACTTTTGCCTGCATGACTCTCAGCATCTATAATCCTCTTACCCCCACTACTACACTAATTACCTCCCCCACAATCTACTTCCGTTACGGGACACTTTTTCTAACATGGCATCCCGCAAAATGATTTATAAGACGTTGTCACGTCAAAAGAAATGTCATGTCATAGTCCCAAATTGGTCTAGGTACGCCTCTGTCCTAAAATTCAATATCTAAGGAGAAATAACTTTTTAATGATAGAAAAAGTTTCTAATGATTAACAAAGAACAAGTCGATGGAATAGAGTGACACTGCACTAGCACACAAACACACACATATATATATATAACGTAAATCTATTTTATCCGAAATGCCTAAGTAGCCGACAATTACCCACTAAGGTAAAAATACCCGAAAATCGGCATCACTGACAGCTACAGATCTTGAATTCTTATCGATATTATTTTATCGATAGTTTATTAATTTTTCCTAACTAAATAAAAATTTTCATACTGCTGATTTAAAAAAAAAAATGTGTGCACACATAGTCGGGTTAAAATCAAGAAGGGAGTTAGTATACACTCACAGACAAATATTCATTCAAACATTTAATACATGATTATAATTGGTTAAGAATACAGGAATAACCTACTATGTCAAGGTAATATATTTATTGTTTACACCATTACATGTTGTTTTAGAAGTAAATTGTACATTAACAAATTATAGAAACCAGGATGGTATTCCATTTTAATCATCTGAGTGCATAGGTAAATTTTGCGGATCACCACAAAAAACGTTTAGATTAGTCCAATAATGTGCTAATGTTTAAGATAAACTTTATTGTTTGGTCTTGTTTAAAGTCGTAAACTATTTTGGAAATTAACGTCTAAGCTAAACGATTGTTTTCAATCTTGAGGCCGGTTGCACCATCGCTGTTTTAACTACGGTTAGTGAAATCTCCAGTAAAGTCAATAATTATCACCAGAGAAATTAACCTTCAATTCTGGCGGTAAACTTTACTGACAAATGGTAGCAGCTTAAACTGAGATTTAGAGCAAACTATCTTTAAGTAGGTAACCATACAACGAACCTTTCATTGTATTAGCTGGATTTGATACATAGCGGAAGTGTATTAAATTATTCCGTTTCTTTACAAATTCAATAAATGGATTTGATCGAGACAAATGATTTGATATACTACAAAGAATTAGTTGCACAGGCAATAATGAAAAAAAGTATTCCGTCCTGTTGAATCAATTGTAAGTGTAATTGGATTCACAACTTCTAACATTAGCTGTAGGAATTGTGAAGTTAGTTATCTCAGTTTCAGGTAACCCGTTTAACAAAATTATAGACCAGAAACAGATCGCTAGGTTACTGGAGTTTTACTAAACTCTTCGACAAATCTAAGTTATACAAATTTTTGTTTAAGCGGACATTGGTGCCACCGACCCTTAATTGATGACAATTATCATCGACCCTTAATCAAAGTAATTATCTTAACAAATGTTTAAGTTTAAAAGATCCGAACATTTAACTTAACGGCGACTTAAAAACTATTTACGGGGAAAGGAAGAAGAGGAAGTTTAATGGAGAGAGTAGAGATCGGATTTTATTTATTATTTTTCATAGTAGATTTTCAATTTGTAGTATTTTCAAAATTGAAAATTTTGAGGCAAAGCAATGCATTAATATACGAAATTCAAATTGAACAAAAATAAAAAAAGAACAAGTAAACACAGGTGACGAATATTCTTGGAATAGTATTAACGTATAAGAGTATACAAAAGTATTAGCTTGGGATTACTATGTCAAAGTATCTCCATAATAAGCCTTTTATAGAGAACGTTCAGTGAAATTGGTTGTAACTTGGGTTCCCAGTCCACCTTCTGCCCTTCATTCTTCCATCTTTGTTGTAACTAGTAATACCATACTTGTAGTAACTAGTGGGAATTCTTAAATTTTTTTTATATATTATATCACGTATGTATTTTATTTTCAATAAAAAGTAAACAAAAAATTGGCCTGATCAATATGGATGGATCCATACATGTTTAATCAAACTTTTTCTACATCAGCTTATTAATTGTTGTTTTTTTTTTTTGTTTTTTTTAATGGTTTACAAAGTTGAAAAGCTAAGCGGGAGAACATGCTTTGTGAAATTTTAGAGAAAATTAAAAAGAGGATTTTGTTTTGAAGAATATTTATTTATTATTTATAAAATACTATTTTGTATATTGTACCTTGCATATTTTTTCTAAATCATAAAATTGAGGAAAATGAATTCCATCATAATAGGAATATAAAATCGTTTGATCGAACTAGTTTAGTTTTGTATGTATTTTTGGGCTTAGGGCGTTTTATACACATTTCGGGTTTTACTGCACGATTTTAGGTTTTTTTCTGCACAAAAATCCGGTCTCTACTCATAAGTTTATAAAGATGACTTATTTGCTAAAATATGACTAATTCGTTCTTATACAAGCATGTGGATGAGTTATTTGGATTTGCTAGTACAAGTTGGCCTGAATTTGTTGCTGACCAGTTGAGTGTCAGTTTTTTGGGTATAAATCAAAGTGTGCTTCTGTTGCATCGATATGTTTGTGTTCAGTTAGTATTGTTTGAGTACTAGTTACAGATAAATATTTGTGCTCTTCGTGTTTAATTAATCAAAGAATTGTTACAACCTTTGGATTCAATAATTATAGGTGCTTTCTACAACTTTGCCAAATAATGGCGAATTCTCGCAAGCGCAAACAATAAAAACAAAGGAAACACTTAATTTAAGTACTGTAATTAAATTGATTTGAATGACCTGTGGTTTTGTTCTTTTCTTGTTCCTTTGCATACCTCAAAAAACCTACTTTACGCCAGTATAAATCGTTTATGTTAATGGTCTGCTTTTTGTGATGATTTACTGGAAGCAGGTTTATCAATATTAGAATATCAAAATGTCTCCTGTTAATTTATTTTTAGAAGTTTCCCCAGTGTAAATTGTTTCACAATCTGTTGGGACAAAACTTTAATTTTATCATAAATGTCTGAAGTATGACTTTGAATTATAGTTTATTTTGATTATATGTACCAATTTAGATCCTTTGATACAGACAACCAAATAACGGAAGCGGACAATTTCGTTCTCGTCACCAGCATATAAATTCGACCCTCTGAAAGGATATTTACAAAAAAATTTGTGAAAATAAATTACATTGAAATATATATGCACATATCTTAAAATTACATCATTCAAAAACTACACTTGAACAATTATAAAAGTAACAAAGTTCTTTTAATCTTTTTCTATGTTTTTAATAGAAAACTGCTTACTATTAGGAGCGGCGGAAGTCCGTTGAAGCTCGTACCATCAGATTCTGACCTTATCGCTGGGGGTACGCTTACCACATTTTGGGAAACACCGTCATAAATAAACATGTTATAAATAGTGAATTAACATAAATTAAGAACATGGATACAAATAAAACTTCTTTTTTCAGCAAGAAAAAGTTTGGATCTACTGATGAACTAAATCGATTAGATTCATCAAAAATTTCGTGTTTTTCACAGTGCCTGCCACCATTGCCTCCTAAACCACGTCGATTGAACAATGAATTACTTCCAAAGAAACCTAGTTCTTTTCGAAGTTCGCAACTTCTAGCTTCAAACAGCCCTTACTTGTCACCTATCTGCCAAACTGAACCCATCAGCGTCTACCTACAGGATCAAAATGATACGGCTAGGGGAGAAAAGCCCTTGGCTACAAGCACTCCAAAGAAAGCATTTCCGAAAGATAGGTCTAAGGAAAATAAAGCGGGACGTTCGGATTTAAATACTGACCAGCCAACTAAATCATCTGAGACAAGAAGTCGGAAACCATCATCGCAAAGTAAGACATCCTCAGATCAAGGACAATCGGATTTATCCTCTATCAAAGAGGAGACTAAAGATGAATATGATCATGAACTTTATCATACAAGTCCTCGGGTCTTCAAACCAAGGCTTTACAACTTCAGGAACCCTCTTCACCTCACAAACTTGGAAGAAAACTCATTCAAAGTGATAGCGCCTCCATTCTGGGTCTTAGTTGACCACATAATTGCTGTGGTTTGGTTTCTATATACTGGAGATAAAAAAAAGAAAGTAGGTAATATTTTCTGCATTTGTGTAGATTTAGTTTTTAATCTAGTTATATTGTCAGGTGGCAGAAAAAATAAACATGCAACTATTAGGTCCTGAGGTTGGAGTGGGACTTCCCACTATTTTATCAAAAGCAAGCTTAGACTACTTTTTTAGTATATGTTTTTTTAAAACGCCCCAAACGTGTGAATTACTGCTTACTAAAAATCCACTTACCTGTAGTTCTTAATGAACCTCTATACTCGGTTTCTTTACGCATGGGAATGGTGGTTTAGCTACCAGATTGCTCCTTCAGTGGAATTCTTGTTAGCAGCTTTCCTTGCATAAAGTAAACTTGGCACAATGCTTCTGCGGCGCGCAGAACAGTTAGTTATACATACATATAGCTTTCTGGACTTAAAAGATAGCTCACTGGTCGCCGATCGCCCGAATCGATGCTCAGTATCGTACTCCTTCATGAAGCTGACCACACTAGCTATAAGTCTTTTATTTTTCTTGGGTTACAAATGTTGAGCATTATGAGGGCCAGTGCATCATCCAACAGTACTTTGGTATCAGTATGCACACCGAGGTCTCACTGGTCAAGATGGCTGAAAGAATTAGACGGTCGAGACATTACCAGTTGTTGAAAGCATTTAGTTCCCTGTCGCTGCCTATGCTATTTTCCTTCTTGCGCAATTCTATCAGATCAACATATCAACAGATATAACATCAAATTTATCTGTTCAGGGCTTTACCGGAGATTTAAGTACATAAAATGACAAAGAGTTGTTGCATGTTTTAATGTGTAGCATAAATAGGATAGTTTTTTTATTGAAAGCAGGATGATCACATCTTGGTGATGCGGTCTTGGACGTCTACTATTATTTTCCGTATTTGCTTTCTTTATCTTGACTTTTACTTCTTACTTCAGGCCGCCATAAAGAACTTGCGATTTAATATCTCTATTACCATTTTGCTTCGTTCTCATCACTTTGTGTGCTTCTTAAAGGCTTTCCTCAAATAAATTCCGTACTGCCTTTGATTTTTATTCATTTGATAAACAAGGTGCTAAAGAAGACATATAAATTGTTCCACTTCTATTGCAGTGCACGCCCCTCACAACCTCAGATTCTAATATACGCCGTATTGAAACATGTAACTTATGTGTCGAAAAGACTAAAGCTATCATAATTGGATATCCCTCTCTCCTTAAATCTAACCCAGGACCTTCCAAACTTATACTGAACAATACTCCTATCTTATTCCATACGTCAATGAAAAATCTTGGAGTCACTTTTGATCAAACTTTATCCTGGAAACCACACATTGCCAAAATTTCCCGTCGAACCATAGCTACCGTGAAGCAATTCTGTAGAATCCGTTGTCTCCTTCCACTTAAAAACCATCAACTCTTGGTTTCCTCTCTTGTTTTCCCGTTATTTCCCTCCAGACTATGGCTATTTCCAGGTATATGGTGAACTCTCGGGTAATCTCGAATCTAAACTTGATCGTCTGAATTACGCAGTATGATTTATTTTCGAAATCACCAGATACGCACATAAACCAGTATTACGCCGAGCAGAAGTCGCACTATCCAACTTTCCGATTGATATCGGAAATACCGGTGTATTTCCTAGCATCCTTTCCATTCCAATTAATTGGTATTCAGCGCCCTTAATATATCCTAGAAAAAAATAAGCCAAATAATTTTAGGAAAATTGGAAGATGCACGTTCACAGAAAATGTTTTGTGTTTCGTAAACAGAATAGGACAAGCAATAGTTTGATTTTCTCTTGGAATTTACAATCATACTGTGATAATTATTCGTTGCTGTCATTTTTAGAAATATATCATTTGGAATGGGCCCTTGAGTTTGCAAGGTGGTTGAGGGATGAGAAAGGTGATCATTCCAAGACAGTAAAGACTCTTATAGGGATTTTCGAGGACGCCATTAATGACAAAAAAATTAAAAGCAAAGAAAAAGACGACGAACCCTCCGATAATAGTGAAGGTGAGTACTATGACTTCAATAAAGCCCTAAGAATTTTTTTAAATCCTAATAAATATAACTACTTCTTACTCCCTTAAGAGTAAATAATGATATTTCTACTTATTTACTCTGCACCAGTAGTTTCCAATCTGTAGAAGTCAATTAATCAGAAATGAACCATGTGTGGACCACCATACTTCCAATTTGGAGGGGTGAACCTAAAGTGGGGAGTTTAGTGCTATGCAATAGCCCATTCCTCCTTCACCCAGTTTAAGGAAGTATACCACTTCTTGGAAAATTTTAAAAACTTGAGTAGCTTTAAAGGCGATTTTACGCGTAAAAAAAATCTCAACAATGATTAATCGCATAAAAAGTAAAGGAATAATAATAATTCACTTCTTATTTTCAATTTCGGAATTAGATGTTAGTGCGAATTTGAAAAATGTTGACTGATAGGTGATTATTATACCAAATTTTTAGAAATGTGATTTTTTATATCTATCAATTAGTTCATAGTAAACAACAAATTAAGAGTTTTAATTCATAAAATTTACTTTTTCATGTCATCTGTATATCGTAGGTAAGATAACCTACTACATGATAATTTAAAATTCCTAAACAAATTTATGTTGAAATGGCTCGGTTTAAAAAGGGTTTCGAGGGTAATTTAATTCAACCTTTTTCTTGAAGTGACTTTCGGGTACGAATTCCATTGATAAGCTGAGAAATTCATGAAGTTAAGTTTGGTCTCCTAAAGCAACCCTTAAATCAGTCCTTGAACTTCTTTGAGAATTCTTTGTTTGTTTTCAATAAAAAATACGGCCAAGAATCTCTGCTTAAACGAAGATGACGAAAACAGCATTTAGGAATGTTTTATTAAACCTAATATATAAAAACCACTCTTTTTTTGTTCGTACTTACTACGCAACGCCATACCGTACATCGGATTGGGATGGTGCTTTTGTTAAATGTTAAAGGTTTTCCCGAGAAGGTTATAGGCTATTCCGATTTTTTCAGTTAAAAAAAAAATATTAAGAAAATTAAACATTTTTTGCGTCTAGCTCAGAGTATACTTTTTTCAAGGTTATTTTTTATTTAATTTTTTTTTTTGGTTAAGTTCAATATATTTTTTTTTATATTTAGATAATGTCATTTGTGTGGTTATTAAATTCCCTGTAAAAAAACCCATTGAGTTAGGACTATTATTAGATAAGATACACCCTGTGATACTGTACCCATTTTATTAAAAAATATGAAGAATTTAGGTAGGTTCTCTTTGACTTATGTTTATTTATTCATTATAACTTGAAAGCTGTTCACAGTCGAATGTCTCCTCTTTTAACCTATATTAAAATCATTTACGAGTTAATAATCATATAACGACGAAATGCTGTTTCAAGTATAGACAAACTTCTGAAACGTTTTATTTACCTTTGGTTCTAATTTGTTTATTAGATCCGAGTTGTGCCCTTTGGTGCAATTTATAGAGCCCTAAACCACTCCCAACTTGCGTGTATATTGGTTGAATGGTGTTGAGTTTATTTCTATTTTTTTGTCATATATTTTTATTATATAATTATATTTACCGGTATGACTTAAATAGATATAATAAGCAATTGATTCAATCATTAATTCAATGTGTAAATAACTAAAGATATTAATTTATATCAAACTTTCAATTGTATTTCGAACATTTATATTTCTTAATTTCGCTTAAGCATGCGCAATTTTTTTTTCCGATCCTTCTAAAACAGAAAGAAAAAGTGAATTAATAAGTGCATTACTGTGAAAAAGAAAAAGTAATTCGTGTTGGGTCTTAACTTTTACTACCTTAAGTGTTTTAAGGTTACCTGTTATGTTTATTTGTTATTTATGAGTTAACCATTCTAAAAAAGGTGCTATTTTAAATCCTGAGGTGAGGGGCCTCCTCGTATTGTATCGCATAGAAGATAAAAATAAAAAACAATAATTAATAAAGACAATAGATAATGGTGAAATAATAAGAAAACAGTCAGAAGTCGAAAAGAGAAGTGTAGGGGAGGGGGAGGAGGTACATCAGAAGATGGAGTTATGAGGTAAAACCATGCGTAAATGTGTTATCCTTGATTAACTTATATTGAGTAACGGCTCGTCCGATTAAGCTTAAAGTTGGAAAAAAGATGGAGTTAGTAATATGTTACTTTAGCTCCCCCAAAAGGCGTGAAACTATTGTTATGTTACCAGAGTGTACTAATGGTCTCGAAAAGTGCTAGACGGATTCCCAACCGTTCGTTCCAAATAAATTACCCGCAACTTCGACAGGGAGTTTTTCCCTTTAGAGGGAATATCTACTGGGAAATGGTTTGATTAATATAACAGTCTGACAGTCCGCTGATTGTCAATTTTGTATTTGATATGTGCAGGTTTAAATAAAAAGATAAAAAAGTATCGCACTATTTTTTCATAAAAGCTTTTTGTTATTCATAATAATTCAGCGCAAAACAACCTTATTATTATATTCAGATTAACTATAAAACAATTTTCTTATTCTTATTAATTTACTGCACAAGAGAACATTATTATAGTCAGATTAACTATTAAACGAATTTCTTATAAAAAACATAAACCATTTCGCGTTGAATAACTGCCATAAGCATCCAAGACCCAAATGCTACAGAAAGTGTTCTTATCTGAAAGCAATCTAAAGGAGACTAGAGAAAACAGTTTAATGAAGTCGACCTAATAAATTCAGGAGAATCTTTGGATTGATATCCAATGA
Source organism: Halyomorpha halys (assembly GCF_000696795.3). Taxonomy (NCBI): domain Eukaryota; kingdom Metazoa; phylum Arthropoda; class Insecta; order Hemiptera; family Pentatomidae; genus Halyomorpha; species Halyomorpha halys. The sequence goes on along the minus strand of NW_027107159.1, from coordinate 1,266,159 downwards.
TTAGATCAAAAGTTAAATGTCAAACCCCAGAAATATTACCTGTACCTGTGGGAAAAATGACCTAAAAATATATATAGAATTATAGGATAACCTTTTGGTAAATTTTCCAAAGATTATTATAATGTATATAATCAGTAATCATAAATGTAATGTAATCACAAATGTAAATTACCTGATAAGTAAATATAAAATAAATAATTCATATAAATGTAAAATAAATGCTTCAGATCTAGGGACAGAATTTTTTCCTCTAGAAATGCGGTTAATATTGTAAGCTGGTTTAAGTCGTTCATATTCGGTCGTTCGGGTTATCTGGGTACACATTGGTCAGATAAAAATGATCTCCTCCCTTTTTGGGGAAACTAAAGTAAATAATTATCATGGGGTTTACTGTTAACATGGTATTGTATATATATAATCAAATTTGATTAAATAATTTTGCTGGCCCATAATTAATTTCCTAGATACACAACGGTTTGCCCCATAGATTTTATTCTAAAACCTCGAATTATTGACCTCGAAATATAGATAATTACATACTCAATGGAATTATGCAGAATAAGAATAATGTCCAGAAAAAGAAACTTTGAAAAAAGAAGGGGAATAAAATATAAGAAAAAAAAGAAGATAGAAAGAAGCTATGCTGGTCTACGCACTTACAGGCATTTTTCTTTTAAACAATTAGTTAAGTGGGAAATTAAAAGTTTGATGGATGAACCAAGAACCTCATATTATTGTTATGCTCAATTTTTTTTTTTTTAAGCTAGGCCGTAAAGCAGTATTGGGTAAAAATTAATCTCCATAATGTAATTTGAAAGTGTGAAAATGAAATTAAAATTTTGATTTGATAATTTCAACTCCCTTATGATTCACTGTTGTTACGGTGGATAGGGGTTCAAAAGGAATCTTTACTAGCTCAACCATGAAGACGTGTATAATAAAATAAATGAATAACCGAATTTTGTAATTGTTGTATTATGAATAATTGAACATAATAAATTGTAAAACAAAATATTCAAAAAGTTAAACTAGAAAAAAAAACTTAACCCAACTTAATATTACAAAAATTAAATTAAGTTGAACAAAAGAGAGATAGAAAAAATGTCTTTAAATCACCATAGGTGATTGATTGGGCCCCTGCTGTGGGTAGGTTATCTCCTCATGAAGGTAGATTCTGAAAAGAGGTAGAGCCGCCCATAGCTCAGTGGTTAAGACACAGTCTTACCAATTTGATGTCTATTGGCGGTGCCGGTTCGAATCCGGCCTGGGACGTCGACTTTTTTCATTGAGTGGCGGTCCCACAAAATAAAGAACTTTGACCCCCAACCATGGTTAGGCAGTATAGGACTCCAATGGGAGTCTTGGCCAAAAAAAAAAAAAAAAAAGAAAGAAGAAAAGAGGTACGTCTGCTAGCCTCGTCCTCTTGGAGGATGAGCCGACGTAGCCCGCCCACCGAGACAAAAATGGTTAAGCTGGCGAATATGGTCGACTTCTGGTCTGGCTACTAAGACAAAGTAGATTGAGGAAAACATGAGCCGATGTGTGTGCACACAATGTGAGACTTAAAGATGTATTGTTTATTTTTCACAATATAAAAACAAAAGAGAACATCTGCTTTTAACACAATAAAAACATATGTTATACAATCGATCTTTTGTTTTTAAATCCTTGTGTTGGCCGCAACATTCCACCCGCCTAAAATTTTAAATTGACATTGATGGGGGTTAAGAGAAGTAGTTTGACCTCTGGTGGATGTTCCACCTTGACGAAAGGATCAGACCATTTGTACTTCTAATTTTTCAACCATGCAGGGTCGGTCCACCATGAGTGGTGCTTTATTAATTCCGATGGTATAAGTCTTCTAGAGCTGCAGTTTGCAGGATTATCTTCTAATTCAATTTGGCTGGATTGAGAGCGGTTTGTAATGTCCAGTGTTTAGACAATATGGTGAACAACAATTGTGTTCATACGCGCAGTGAGTGTTCTAAATTAGGAAAGAATTTCTGGTATATCATTTTGTGGCTTGGGCCCGTAATATTGACGGTCGCTTAAAGATTCTGTAACGGTTCTGATAGTATATGTTGGTATAAAAACAAAAGAGAACATCTGCTTTTAATACAACAAAAACATGTTACACAATTGATCCTTTGTTTTTAAAACCATGTGTTTGCCCCAACAACTGTAATTTTAATAATAGTCGGAAATTACAATTATTTGTTGAACCAAACCAGCGGAATAATTATACTCTCAGAAATAAATTATCATTCGTGAAGTATTGCACATTTTCCAGAAGTTATTAAAACTTGTGGAAGACGAACTGGAAAAAGTTTTCTAGGTTTCAAAGTGAAAACTACTTGCATAAGTTCATTTACAGAGGTTTACTATCTAATAGACACTACGCTAGCCTATAATTTAATTCTGAAAACAGATGATGAGGATACTCCTGCTGCACATCCTAAGGAAGATGAAATGACTTCAGTTACTCTACAAGACATCCTTTTACGAACATCGGGTCTACCACTTGATAAGGTAGGAAAGAAATTTCAATTAAATTGCCAAACATCAAACATAATCCAGAATTCCTTAACAGTCACCTACTGATTTACAGTTATAAGACTTTTTTATAGATAATAATGACAAAATTATAAGACTTGTTTGCAGACATATTCCATCATTAGTTTTATTAGCTCACTTAATTGGAGTTAGTTTAATATGAATGTACATATATTTGAAACGATCAAACTCAATAGTACTCTATTTAACGTAATCATTCTATATTATATAATATTATTGTAAAATTGATAAGATCATTTCTGAAATAAATGCAAATGATTTAGTATTTAAATATCATTATAATCATTATTATTATAAGTTATGTCGATATTATAATTAATGATTCACAAACATTATTTGTATATGGTCAATCTTGTGGATAAATATATATTTAAACAAAGAAGAACATTTTTTTCACTTTGCAGGTGAGTATCTTGAAACAATGCTATAACCTCCAGAACTTTTAACCCCGGTTGTTTGGAAATAGTGACAGTTTTTGATATTTGTTTGGTTGTTATTTACAGTTTGTGTAGCTGACTTTGTTGGTGAGTGACTTTGTTTGAAAATGTCTCTATACGATGACTTAGATACTTTAAGACAAAAATCAGAAGAAGTTGCTGGTTGGTCATCGGGTATTAAGTTATTTCAATCACATCTTCAAGCAAAGAAAGCTGTTAATTCAACAAAACGTGATGGTACAAAGAAAGTCACTAGTGTCTTGGCACCTGTCTTTGATCTTAATTCGAAAAAGGATGAAGAAGAAGCTGAGGAAATGCTTATGAAAGAATCTGCCAAACAAAATAATGATAGTTTCATTGCAGATGATTTGGACTGGAACTTCACTGGGGAAGAGTATGATCCCTTATGGCCTAATGATTATGAAAAGGTTGTTAAAGACCTTCGGGAGCTTAGAGAAAAAGAAAAGGAAAGAGAAGATGAAGAAAGGCAGAAGAAGCGAGAAGATAGGCTTAGAACCAGGGAGAGTAGGTTTGAACCAATAGAGGAGAACAAACCTCCAGAAGAAGATGTAGAAGAAAAACCAAGGGGTGGAGGAGTTGCGATTGCACCACCCCCATCATTACAAGAGCAAGTCATACCAAAAGCTTATGGAGCATCAGTAGCTGCTAAAATTATGGCGAAGTATGGGTTTAAGGAAGGTCAAGGATTAGGAAAAAAGGAGCAAGGTATTTCAATGGCCTTACAGGTTGAAAAAACCTCTAAAAGAGGAGGAAGGATAGTTCATGAGAAAGACATAATGCCACCACCTCCTCCTGCGCCCAGTGCCCCTCTTAATTCTGGCCTAGGAGCAATTATGCCTCCTCCACCACCTGCACCAATGTCTCCTCCTCGTCCTGGTTCTCCCAAGTCACAAGTTTCCATTACTGAAATTATGAAGCAACCATCCAAAGTTGTTTTACTGAGAAATATGGTTGGCCCAGGAGAAGTTGACGATGAATTAGAACCTGAAGTGAAAGATGAGTGTAACACTAAGTATGGAGATGTTATTCGTGTAATTATTTATGAACTTCCTAATGCACATCCTGAGGAAGCTGTGAGAATATTTGTAGAGTTCAAGCGAATTGAGTCAGCTATTAAAGCAGTAGTGGACTTGAATGGAAGATTTTTTGGGGGTAGGCAAGTCAAAGCTGGTTTTTATCCATGGGAAAAACTAGAAAATCTAGAACTATTAGATTAATATGGTATCATTCTTATTAATTATTTGTAAATACATATTTAATTTGATAACATATATTTTTTGAATCTATGTGTTAGTATTTTTTTAATTTAATAAACATTATGTACATTTTATTTAGACATGTGCATCTTATCCTGTTTGTGCTGCTGCTGCTCCTTCTACTTCCCCTCCTAAACCTGAAAGTATGTTCTTAGTGAATTTGTAATAATTTTTTTCTTCACCTTGGCTAACTGGTATTTTAAAACTACTATTATTTTTTAATAATTATCATTTCTTGAAAGATTTCAGTAGTAATGTTGAAGATGATGAGGATCAAGAAAGATTATTAGATTTCTTACAACAAATGCGAGATAGTCAAAACGATAAAGTTAATAAAGAATCCAGCAAATTAAAGGAGCTAGATGAGTAAATATATTTGTTTTAATTCAACAATAAGTCTTGTCTGTTTCTATTTTTTACAAATGGTGCCAATTTCCATTTGGTGAACACAATGTAACTTCCTATACATCATAAACTTTAAAGAATAAATAGTATTATTTGTTTGTAATTTTTAAGTTAGGAGCAACTGGTTTGAGTTATAGAAAATTATATGAGTCATTTTCCAAATTTGGTGCTATTTAGCTGTCATTATTTTTTGGAAATTAAAGTTGATTGATTACATTTTTTAAATTTTTATTGCCTTCATGGAATTCTTCTTAATAATATTCTGAAGCAGGAACACAATATCATAAGTTTTGAACATATTGATTTTTAAAAAAGTCTTATTCTAGAAAGTAACATACATGTCCAAGGAGTGATAAAAAGAAATGGAGTATTTAATTACTGTATTGATTTAATAAAAATATTTTTTTAATTGTGATCCATCTTTACTTTTTTATTATAAACAATTTTCATTTTAAAACATTGTTTCAAATTTTTAACAAAATCTAGTCTTGCTTGAAAATATTTGAATCATTCTCACTTTTTCACTGTTATCACATCTATCATGATAATAAAATCCAACACAGAACATAATATTTAATGTCCAATACAAATATAATGTTCATTTTTATATTATGTTTGTTTACATAACATCTTATGTTAAGAAAAATAATGATACACAGGAACTTACAGAAATTTATACAACTATTTTTGTATATAAGTGAACTGACTTAATTGGTAAGAACACTCCCAAGACTTGCTATTAGAAGGGGAATGGAGGAGAACTTGTGTTTTCTACTCCTTCTAGTGTGTCATCTTTGTCTCCAAGTTTACTTTTTGCGTTTATATAGGTGGGCACATTAAATAGGCTAGGGAGTGGGAATGGGAAAACATCATAATCCCTATTCACAAGAAAGGTAATCAAAGCGAATGTGGTAACTATAGGCCATATGCCTATCCTTCGTAGCGTACAAAATATATCCTAGGATATTAGAGCAGTGACTGCAGGGTATTGTGGAAGTAGACATTGAAGAAGAGCAAGTGTCTTTCAGACATGGAAGACAGACCAAGGACCACATTTTTTCCTTGAGAATGTTAGTAGAGAAAACGTGGGTCTAGGCAAAGGGAGTCTATTTGGCATTCCTAGATCTCAGGGCGGCTTTTGACTCAGTCCAGAAGCAGGAGATTGGGACACACTAATAAGAAGAAAATTTGGTAAGTGCAATCAAATCAGTTTACCAAGACCCAAAGGCCATTGTAAGACTTAATGGTCAAACATCGCTGCCTTTTCACTTTTATAAAAGAATAAAACAGGGAGACTACTGTTTGTCCTCCTTACGGATGAGATATGGAAGGTGTGTAAAAGGAGATGCCCAAGAGCACTCGTAAGGTTTTGGAACCTAACTCCAGTTCTGGCTCAAGCGATAATATCGTACTGATAGCTGACTCTGAAGAGGCTCTTCAGTCATCCTTGGATGAATGGAATGAGGAACTGAAGATAAGAGGTTTACAAATAAACCCTAACAAAAACAAAAGTATGTTTGTCGGAAGAGGAAGCCCTCATCTCCATCCTGGAAATGAGAAGACCAGCCAGGGACAGGAAACGGTGGGCTAGATGGACTAAGACTGTGACTCCATGCTTGATGGCACATAGGAGTTGGAGGAAGAAGAGAGGGAGTGACAGAGGTAAAAAGTGTTGAAATGATTGATGTGTTCCATCTAAAATTCAATTTATATTTTATATTAATACTCGAGATTATGCTGAAAAGATTGCAGATTTTTTTTTTAGGTTTTCTATTTAAGAAACTGGTTCTGTTGACTTGTCAAATCTTAGCCTCAGCTTTTTAAAAATAAAATATAAGGCAATTCACGGTGGATGTTTGCCTTAGCTTTGTGACAGTGCTAGGGAATGACAAAATAACAATTTATGATTTGAACCCCTCAGTGAAAAGGACATGTCGACCTCAAGGTGGATAATAATAGAAAAATAAAATAATTCACATTAAATGGTTAATCATTCCTGAAAACCTCTGAAACTGAAATAGCACAAAATGTGGAAAATGAGCTCAGTATCATTTTATAATTTACCCCATTTAGTTTATAAAACCATAAGATGGTCTCTGTTCTAAGATTCATTGATATGGTACTGTTGTTAGGAATTGTAATTTATATTTGAGGGAAAGTTTTTTTATAAATTAAATTTTTTCTTCAGTTAAATTTAAAATGAAAGGAAAAATCTAATTCACTATTTTTTAAACCTTAGTGTCAAGTATTTAGCTAAAGTTTAGATCATATAAATTAAAGAAACTTGATTTGACTGATCCTAGAAAAAAAAAAGTAATATAAGCAGTAAAAAAGAAACAATGAGTTTAAAGATTTATTAGGAACTTATATTTAAAAAAAATGTCAAAAAGATATGAAAATGGAGAGAAATGGCTTATTTAAGTTAAGTTAGAGCTCGAGTTGTAAAAAAAAATTTCTATTATTGAATAAAAAATTGATATTTAATTTTATTACAGAGCTATTGAAGCACTAAAGGAAGGAAAATTGAAGTTTGGCGAGTGGCTGAAAGAACATTATAAGTAACATATTTATTAAAAGTGCTAATATTAAAAAGTTTGTTTCTTTTTTTAGTTAGTTTTAATTTATCTTAAAACATCTAGACCAGATGTTGATTGAAAGTTGTTTCATGACTTTTATAATTGTGCTGTTAGAGTAACAAATACATACTTTGTACAGCAGCAAATACACTCAGTACAAACAAAAATCCCAAGCAAAGTCCATGTTCACTCTGTCTAATCTGTACTACGGTGTCTAAGCTGAGATGGGTATTGTACAGTATTTCAAGCTTGTGCTGAACCTCAGCCACAGTGAAATGAAAAATCAACCTTTATCCTCACACTTGGTCCTCTAAGAATAACAAATTGGACCCTTTCTACAGCATTTGTCTGGTAACAAAATGATAAATGATATCATATGAAACTAAAATAATAATTATATACATAAAATAGAAACAAAAGGCACATATTTATGCAAGTTTGTATTGGTATTTGTTAATTATAAGTTTATGGAGGATTGGATTGGATATGGAAGATATTCAAACAGATGGATATATTATCAATCCTAAGGAGAAAGCTTAAAGGATGGGTATGAGTAAGGAATTCCAAAATGAGGTAGCTCGAACGGTAAAGGATTCTTCAAAAGAAGCAATTATATGAGAAGGGATGTATTGTATTGATAAGTTGGAATCTTTCAATTAACAGGTGCATGGATGAACATAGGATGTGGTGATCGATAATATAGGAGGGTTTTTTAGTTCTTAAATTAGGGAATATAAACATCTCAAGGAGGTTTAGTCTTCCGATACTGGGATAAGCCAACTTGCTTGGGATGATAGTGAGAGAAATGAGAACTAGGAATATTGAAGATGAATCTTATCAAGCAGTTCATTAATCTTTTCAATCTCATATCTTATGCACAAGGTATCCATAGTCAAGTTATGATCGAATAAGGAAGGATACTAAAAGCTGGGGTTTTGAATGGATAAGGATGACCTTCGTTTTTATCTGGATTCAGACTCAACTTATTTTCCAAAGCCCAGCAGTGAATGCTGCCAATGTCTTCTCGGAGCTTACAGGATGCCTCATTCATGTCAGATGACAGAAAGAATATATATATTTGTAGGTCTTCAGCATACAAATGATATTAAATGGCGATTTTTTGATTCTGACAGTGTTCTTGTCAGATTTAGTTTTTGTTCTTGGTCGACCACTACCTTCCCTTCCCTCATAGCGACTTGTCTCCCATAATACATGAACTTAGCTATTCCTAGCATTGCTATAATGTATAGGACACTCTAACCTTCTCTATGGACCATTATTTCATTTGAAAGAACTATAGGTATGAAAAGGTAAATAATATTGCGTTAATAAACAGGGTGTGGTTAAAAAATTTAAGATGTTAGAAAGTACAAAAACCTATTTCAGATTAGTAGGTTAGAGTCAAGTAAAGCAGTCTCAAGACAAATAAAAGTCTACTCTACACTCACCAAATTACCCAAAAAAATCAAGTACCTAACATATTAATTGGAGGAAATTTTTAACAGACAAATGCACTTTTAAGCATCCTTTGAAAACATTTTTCGGATGGAGACAACTTTTTTCTGGGGAGTATTCCATACCCCCATACTGTCACAGTAGGTTTACTCCTCCAAATTGGTACATCGTCTCCACATGGTTTAATGTCTGGCTAAGAGGTCAGGGTCAGCAGAATTCTATTTCGCTCCACTGTAGAGCTGATTGATAATACCATAAAGAGATACAGAGGGAGAATAAAGTTTTTGATTTTGAGAATTGTTTATCTTAACAATAAATTTATTTCTCAAATTTAACATAAAATATGCTTAACAAATTAAATAACTTTTGAGACAGACAATAGGGAGAGTAAAACTAAAAACTAGTTATAATTCTTAACATACACTTTTATCTACCAACAATTTATTTCAATATTCCAATATTTGTATGTTAATATCAATTACATTTTTTAATTAAATACATTCTTGTCTTATGTTATACATTCCATTTCTATACAGATGTATGCTTCTTAAATACTGTTAAAATTCATGACAAATTCTCTTGCTGTCTAATAACATTCCACATTACTTATGGAATATAAATATATAGCTTAACAGTCCAGCACGGAGAAGATCAATCTAAAATAGTTTAAGCTAATCTGGGACCCCTAACACCTGGAATTGAGGAATTCTAAACAAAATATCCAACTAAAAAACTAAAATAAAAATATTGTTTAATATGAATGTAAAACTATAAGTGATTTCAAATTGCGTTGATTTATTATTACAGTTAAGTTACGAATGAAATAACTCAAGAGGACATCACAAAATATTTTTGTTTGTTTTTTATTATATACAAGGTTTAATTAAAATATACATAAAAACACTACTTAAAAGTTCACCCCGGAATGTTTGTAGATGAAGAGCTTGCTGCAAATGAAACAGTATGGAATGGTCCAGGTCAAACCTAAAAGTGATAATTAATTAAAAATGGGTTTATTAAAAAAAAGAAATAAAAAAAATTAATATTTATAAAATATAAAAGTTTAAGCACTACAGAATTTGTAATTTAACTGATACATGTTATTTGAGTTACAATTTAATTATAATGATACTTATAGTAGATATCATGAAATAAGGTGAGTGCGCATTTTCGAGATTGGTTATTATGGACCTAAGGGACCTTAAAATGTCTATTTATGAAAATAACTCAGACTAGAATTTCAATACGATCACAATGGTAACTTAGGTAACCATAAAATAAAAATAAGTGAAAGTAATAAAATAAAACTAAGGGACGTTCTTGACTAAGAAAACAGGATAGGCACAAGAGAATGGAAAGGGCTACATCATAGTTCAATATAAACTGGACTTTGTGTGACTATGACAAAGAACACTCCTAATTATATATATAACTACAAAATTTATTAGGATTGCAAAATATTATATATGGATGATCAATGGAAAAGAGAAGTCATGAATGGTATACAGATAAAATTTAAGACAGTATATATATGGTAAAATAAAAAATGTATTGAATGCGTGATTATTTATAAATACTGTAATTGTTAACAGTTAAGGTTTGTTATTTTGGATAGAGCACCAAGAAAAAAAACTCCATATTGTTGGGGCACTAGAAATATATTTTATTAAAATGTATCAGAAATAAGCAAGATTCATTCTTAATAATCATAACCATTAAATATATTTATCTTCCAGTAATTATTAAGAATTCTACAATACAATATTTTTGTTTCTTCGGTATGGGGTATACCCAAATTAAACCAGGCTTTGTGATGAGTGAGCAGACCACATACAGTATTCTGTATGAAAAACATGGACTTTTCAAATTAAGCCCACACACTCTTAGCACCAAGTATGCTACTATATCTTTGCTAATCAATACTGGTCTTGTTTGGATACTTTTAGTTTTGTATTGTAGGGATCTCTTAAAACAATTGCTTTCATTCTACATTTTATATTACGTAAATGCTTTTAAAAAACTTATATTTTATAATTTCTATTTTTTTGTTGGCCTCTCTTTCCAATTTTTCTACATAAATTTTGAAATTAAGACAATGCAACACCAAAATTGAAAATGAAAATTTTATAGTTCGCACCATGGCAAGGAACTTGTCACAATGATGATCAGATAGCATTCTTTAAAAAAAAAAAAAAAAAAAAAAAAGGATAAAACAATTTTTTTAAATCACATATCGGTCTGTTGTTAGTTAGGTAGGCGTGGCCTTATACATGCTACACTTTCTACATTAATAAACAATTTGTAGGTTTAAATGATTTTTTTTCTTCAGTCCAATAATTTGGAATACCTCCATAAAAGTTACAGATACAGGACTTCAATTTCTAGAAATAAAGTCTCAGTTCACACATTTATTATGCTTTCCCACGGAGTTCGTACAGTTATGTGAGAGGAGAAAAAAAAAACAGAATGAAGAATTAAATTAAATTAACTGTTATAATAACTGATAAACATTAAATAAATGATAGAAAGTACCTATATTTATTTTGTGGTTGTATGCCTCGAGTCCCTGGGGTAGAACTCTGCCAGGGTAGATGCTGGGATCCTCTTCAACATTTCCTTGGGGAATATACGAAGCAATTGCCAGCCAATGTCTAATGATTCAAAAACTGTTCTGTTCTCGTAGGTACCTGAAATAAACAAAATTCAAATAAATATATGGAATGTAATAAACACTATAATTAAATAACAGGTTTATCTGAAATGAACTATATTGAAAATGGTTGAAATGAAATAGTCAATGATATCATCAGCAACAACTAATAATCTGATTAATAAAATAAAATAACAGATCGACTAATGTAATTTGAAATATGGATGGAAAGATCCTAAATTTATGGATTTTATAATATGCAAGATCAATTACCTTGTGAAATAAAGTTCTTTTCAAATTTTGTCAAGAATTCTAAATAGAGAAGATCGTCGGGAGTTAAAGCCTCTTCACCCACAACAGCCTTCATGGCTTGCACATCTTTACCAATAGCATAACAGGCGTACTAGACAAACAAACAATTTTGTTTTATTATATGGGTGATTTATTGAGTAAAATAATTCAAATAAAAGTCCAAGAAACATTTGACTATACCAATTGATTTGAGACATCTGAATGGTCCTTTCGGGTCATTCCCTCACCAATGGCAGATTTCATCAAACGGGACAATGAAGGCAGGACGTTGATTGGTGGGTAGATCTGTCTGTTGTGCAATTGACGGTCAACATAGATTTGTCCCTCAGTAATATAACCCGTCAAATCAGGAATAGGGTGAGTAATATCTATAAAATATTAATTATTTAAATAATTAGTGGCAATAAAAAAAAAAGTATAACAGAAAAAAAATATTAAAATTTACCATCGTTAGGCATAGTAAGAATTGGAATTTGAGTAATACTTCCATTTCTGCCTTCAACACGTCCAGCCCTCTCATAAATGGTGGCCAAATCGGTGTACATGTAACCTGGGAAACCTCTTCTACCAGGCACCTAAAGTTAGTTAATTATATAGGTATGCTTGGTGTAATGTAATAAACATAATCTATGAATTTACATCTCTATATTAAACAATACCAGATAATTATAAAATGAAACTGAAACCAATAAGTAAAAAAAAAAATTTATTTATTTATATTTATACCTCTTCCCTAGCAGCTGATACTTCTCGAAGGGCCTCTGCATAAGAAGACATGTCTGTCAATATAACCAAAACGTGCTTCTCACATTGATAGGCAAGAAACTCGGCAGCAGTAAGAGCAAGACGAGGTGTGATAATACGTTCAATAGTAGGATCATTTGCCAAGTTCAAAAACAGACATACATTCTCCATAGAACCATTTTCCTGCACAATTGATACAAAATGTTGAATCAATAATATTATTTAACAGAGTGAACTAGTATTTAATTAAATTAAATTTAAATATTCTATGAAACCATGTATTCTATTTTATCAGTGATAAATTACCTCAAAATCTTGCTTGAAAAATCGGGCAGTTTCCATGTTAACACCCATAGCTGCAAAAACTATGGCAAAATTATCTTCTTGGTCATCAAGAACAGATTTTCCAGGCAATTTTACTAAACCAGCCTGTCGACAAATCTGGGCAGCAATCTATAATTGAGAGATAAACACCGGAACTTAGTAAATTTAAATATTTAACATTTTTTTTTCCAGTAAAATGTTAACAAATAAATAAATGAATTTTTACATATATGATGAACAAAAATGATTACTGAATTTTTGTTAAAAAGAAAATTTGACATTAAATCATATACACAAGTAAGTAAAATAATAATATATATTCATGAATATAAAGATTGAGAAAATAAACAAGAATTAATAAACTAAAAGGAAAAATATTTAATATAGAACAATCTTAAAATACTTCATGAAAACTTAATATTATTTTATCTAATCAGAAATTCCACAAAACATTTCTAAGCAACTTCAAAGACAAAAACAGTTTAGCTAAACAAGTGATATTGAAAAATCGATAGAAAAACAGCAAATATGATTTTAATTTGTTGAAAGTAAATAAAATCTTAAATGTTTTAAGAAGAGTAAATTCATCATTAAAACAAATTAATATTAGGTAAAAAAATACTTCCATAATACATTTTAGATTAATTACCAAAATTAAAAAAAAAAATTATTATAAGGTATGTATATAATTATATCCAAAGAAAAACTCTAATTTTGAACATTTAATAGGAATACTAAAGAAATACTAATAGAAATTATTAGTAAAGTAAATACAATATATATTTTCATAATAATAATAATAATAATGTAACATTTAAACAATTAAGAGATTGTGGAAATCATAACATAACATTTACAATAAATTATGAATGCTTAAACTTTTTCCATTCGATAAGAAAGAAATATATTTTTTATAACATAAAACATGAAATTCTGTTGTTTCCTGAAATAGATATTTAAAAATACCTGAACTTCTTATAAGGCAAATGTTTTGAAGCATGATTTGTTTCCAAAAGGGAAAATAATTTAATAATAACAGTTATTTATTCAACATAAACTAACATAGGACTGAAAAGGGCCATTAAAAAATCAACTTTCTTATTAATCCAAAGTATATCTGAAGAAATTTGTACCCATATTTTTAATTGAGAAGAATAATTGTTTGTCATATTTGATCAAAGAAATAACATTTTGTTTTGGAACATTATTAATTATTCCATTAAATTCTTTCTGGCTTTAAAAAATTTTTATTTATTAAAATATTTAATGTATATCTATGTATGTATGTATAGCTTTTTCTGTTCCTAAAGCTCATATTTTTCAGAGCTTTGAATCAGAAACAATATAATTTAACATTTAACATTAAATATATATATGAGTAAATTGCATATAGACTCCTGTTATATCTCCTATTTCTGTAATAGAGCTGGGTTTCAGAAAGCCTTTCAGAGGTGAAATAGTATGTGGTGGGTGATAAATGATAATATCTTTTTTTTCAAATTTATAGACATTTAAATTTTACACCTTGGCCAGTCTGCTTTACCTCTATTGTTCAATTTAAATATAGGTGTTTGGAATAAAGTATAAGTAAAATAAAACTTAATTACTTCATTGTGAGGCAAACCAGCAGCAGAGAAAATAGGGATTTTTTGTCCTCTAGCAATTGAATTCATAACATCAATTGCAGAGATACCTGTCTGAATCATTTCCTCAGGATAAATACGAGACCAAGGATTAATGGGCTGTCCTATAAAAAAAGGTAATAAATTGCTCAAAAAATATAATAAATAAAGTAAAATATAAAATAAATATAATGCTGCTTAAGTAATGATAAATGACCTTGAATATCCAAATAATCTTCTGCAAGGATTGGAGGTCCCTTGTCAATGGGTTTTCCACTCCCATTGAAGACTCGTCCAAGCATATCTTCGGACACTGGAGTCCGAAGAATATCTCCAGTGAACTCGCATATTGTGTTTTTAGCATCAATACCAGAAGTACCTTCAAAAACCTAAAATCCACATAATTTAGTATTTCACTGAAAATATACCCCATGGTAAAGGTTACTATTATTGTAATATACACCTATAGAAATTTATCATGATAAGAATATAATTGAAATTATCACTACCTGAACGACAGCTTTGGAGCCACTGACTTCCAAAACTTGACCAGACCTTAATGTTCCATCAGCAAGTCTAAGCTGAACAATTTCATTGTACTTTGGAAATTTAACTTCATCTAAAATGACTAAAGGTCCATTCACACCAGAAACGGTTTTGTATGCTAAAAAATTAAAATGTTATCTTGCATTATAAAAAATTCAATATTCATTTATTATTTATGTAAGTAAGAGAAGCATATCTTAAGACATTTATTGATTACTAAAATAGTAATTTCATCGTGAAATTGTTGCACTCTGCTAAAGGGGCTACGCCCACTTTTTGGCATGCCAAGTACTAACAGAGAATAGACTAAATATCGAAAAACCAAGAACGTATATACATAGTAGATTAATGATATGCTTACTCAATCTTGGCTGAGAGACAAAATCTCTAGAAACAGCCAAAACATGTTCCTTAACAGCTTGACTCGAAGATATAGCCATTTCTGACGAAGTACGAGGACCTAACAGCTGAGGGTTTAACCCAGTTAAAATGTAATCAGATGGGCAACGCCTTTTTAATAAATCAAACTTCTTGATCGGTGTTTTTAAAATATTATTTACTGAATAATTTAATTTTAATCTTTCAAATTGTGAATGATTAGAACAAATTTTATTCGTAGTAACATAAGAATATTTAATAATTTATTTATTTCATAACTTTAATTATTGTATTGCTCTCGTCGATAAGCGTTATTACACTACAACAAGCTGGTCTTGTGTTATTTATTTATTAACCTTGGTGTATTATTTTTTGTTACTGATAGCAACACTCCAATTTTGTTTACGCTGTGTGATGTATTTGGTGTCTTAATTCTTTGTAGTTTTGTTCGTTGAATAAGTTAATTGAATCGAAGTATTTTGTGTCATTGTTTGTTGTGTCATTTTGTGTTGTCATTAAATTTTGTGGTAATCAAATATTCTGATAATAACTCCAAATACTAGATTCTTTTGAGGATACAGCATTGACTCTTTATCTCTGGTTTTTATTTGAAGTTTGATATGATATCCTTCACAATAGAAGAATACTGAAGCTTCAAGTTTGGCTAATTTTCATTTATATTAAGTTGTTTAAATCATTTCCCATGATGAAGAAAAAGGTGTGTACCGTTTGTGTTTTGAGATTCTTTGTGAACCAATTGTATTAATCATTTGTAATCCATGGCATTAATGATGTTTCACAATTTTATTATTTATAGGTACTTTTGATGGGTAAAAGTGGTTCTGGCAAAACCAGCATGAGATCTATAATTTTTGCTAATTATATAGCTCGAGATACTAGAAGATTGGGAGCCACAAGTAAGTTTAAATTCTTACAAGTAAGGTTTATTACTTTTGATGTTAGTATTTCACTCATGTAAAGTATTGCTCTTTTTATTTCAGTTGATGTTGAACATTCTCATGTCAAGTTTCTTGGAAATCTGGTTTTAAACTTATGGGATTGTGGAGGGTAAACTGATTGATTGGTTACTATGTTACTGTTCTGATTAAATTTTAGAGTATATAAATTAATGTAATATTTTTTTCTCTAGGTTATTTTGTTTAAATTGGAATTCAATATCTGTTATTTTATTCATTTTATTTTTTTAGCCAGGAAGCTTTTATGGAAAACTACTTTGCCAGTCAGCGAGATAATATTTTTCGAAATGTTGAAGTGCTGATTTATGTTTTTGATGTTGAAAGTCGAGAACTTGAGAAAGATTTACATTATTATCAAAGTTGCTTAGATGCTATTCTTCAAAACTCTCCGGATGCAAAAGTTTTCTGTCTTATTCATAAAATGGATCTTGTGCAAGAGGATCAACGTGATGTTGTGAGTTTATTGATTTTTATAATTATTAAGTTTAGGGGACAGTGGTCAGGTGAGGATTATTAAATTATATGATATAAATTGTAGTGAAGAAACAATGAATAGTGTTGGAGATATATTCACTATTGTAAGTCTCATTTTAACATGGAAATAATCTACTTTAGCTCCCATCATAGTAATAAAATTATTTTGTGATGTAGCTTTTTATTTGAAATTGTTTTGTTAATTATGTCGAATACCAGTTCTTCACCTAACAGTGGATTGGCAACAGTTGTATCTGAAACTGTTTATTGTTTTTAGCCTTTAGCTCAGTGATGTTATTTCCTTGTTATTATTAATACTAGTAATAACAAGGAAGACAGGCTGATATTTAATCCATTGTCTACATGCTCTTAAGTATTCAAATAGATCAATCTTTTGTATGGTTTTATGAATAAACACACTTCATCATCATCAACAGAGAAATGGTCTTTTAAAGTTGACTAAAATCTCATTGCAAGTATACAATATAATAAATATATGTATGTACAGACTTTGTTTTAGGTAGATTATAGATGCTGACCTTGTTGGGTTTACTTAAGGTTTAGTAGCAAAGGGACCATCTGGGGTTTCTTTGTCATTTAAGGCTGTAACAATTGTCTCTGTTATTTCGGAAACGATGCCTTTATTATTGGTGGAAATGTCACATGTATTGTTTCACACTAATTAATCGACTTTTTGATGCATGTTCTTCCTTCAACATTACTCTTAATATTCTTTTGACAGGTATATATGTTATATATACATGCAATAATCGTCCTCATACTGCTTAATGCGGTTGAAGAGGATTGATTATGATGATCCGTGCAATTTCATTATATCCAGCTGCTTTATCCAACTTTCTGCCTTATTTAACCAGCTCGTTACATAATCTACCCAGTTATGTACCAGTACAACGATGTTATATGTGTCTGCTGGCTGGGTGCCTGGTGGTTTGAGGCTTCTTAGATCAATGACCCTACCAGGTTTTATAGTCAAAACAAGCTAGTTAAGTAGCTCTATAAAAAAAAATAATGATACACTTTAAAATAAAATACATTTCATGTCAATAAAATTCATACCTGTTTCATATGCTTGGTGAGTTGCTACATGACCAAGAATTTCTGATGAACTAAATCAAATCTGAATTTTATATAGGAACAAA